>NW_004524971.1:319612-328414 GCF_000260255.1 Octodon degus | reverse complement strand
AAGCTTAGCAAAGCACAGGGACCGCGGTTCAATCCCCCAGCACCACATGCCAGCCAGCCATGCCCCCTGGTGGGCTGAAGTGGCCGCGCGCGCACACACACATGTAAATAAAATTAAAAAAAAAAAAAGAAAAAAAAAGAAATCTAAACCTGCCTGAGAAAACTACTTTGTTATAATCACAGTTTTGTGAAAATAAAGGATTGTGATTCCAAATTCAATTAGCATTCCTTATAATAAAGAACCTTTCCATAGTTTTCCTGCAGGTGTAGGACAGGGACATCCTTTTCTCAAAGAGCAGCTGCTCCCTCTAGAGAGAGTCAGTGGGAACGACATACATGAAAACCTTGGATCAAAATGTATTTCTCACAAAGGCAGAAATGCTGTTTGGTGGCAATTGAGGGGAGCATTTCCTGCTTCTTTTCCTGAAATTTAGCATGATTGGGTTGTCATCTTAGAAAACTTCATAACCAATGTACTGGAACTACAAGTAAGACATGTCTGTATTAGTTTCCATATGTAGTGATTTTGACAACAGGTATAACTTTGTAACTCCAGTAAAGCTTTGGTTTTCGAGAGTAATTTGTTCTGCGCATAAACCAAAGCACTTGTATATGAAAGGAATGAGAAAGAACCAGATGTGATCATGTGACATTTGGTGTGACATACTACTTGCATTGCAAGATGTCACTCATTTATCAACTTAAAATTTGTTAGAAATGTTTGTTCATTTTGCAGAACACTGGCAGACCACGTTACTCACAATCCAGGGTTTGACTGCACTTTGCTGTTTCATGTAGGCATGTTAATGCCATTATATACTAATACAGAAACTACTCTTTAAGTTATTTTATTCTCATTCTTAAAGTTGTCATTATTTATATGTGTCGGTGAGTTGTATTATGCATAAATTTCATTTCAGGAAAGTAAAGACTGTTACAAATATAGTCATAAAAAGGTAGCATTTAGTTTGATAGGGTTGAATAATACTACATTTTGGACTGGTGGAAAACTGCTTTGCTTTTACATAGATACTTGGATACTTTCCTACAAATATTAATATACTTATGGACAGGAGAAAGGGAATGAGGCAGAGAATGTCTGTCAACTTGACATTAAAGATGGTTTTAGGCTTTCATCTTAAGAAAGTGACTTCATATCTTGTTTAGAGAGCACAGATGCCTGCGTCAAAATTTCTGTCTTCAAAATATCAGTCTACCATTCTCTAAGACATTTAGGGAAAATAACTCAAGTCTCTTTTTGCCTCAGTTTCTTGCTGAGGAAAGTGAAAGTTATAATGCCATTACTTCACAGAATTCTTATAAGAACTAAATGCTATTCTACATCAGATGGTATTTATAACAGTGGTTGTATACAAGAACCAGAAAATAAGTAAAACATATCATTAGTTATAACTAGAAAACATTTTATTTATTTATTTATTGGCAGAACTGGGGATTGAACTCAGGCCATTGCACTTGCCAGGCAAGCACTTATTCTACTGAGCTATCTCCCAAGCCCCATTCTTTTATTTATTCATTTTTATTTTTTAACAACAGTGCAGAACCAGGGAGATAGCTCAGCAGCATAAGCGTCTGCCTGGCAAGCACAAGGTCCTGAGTTCAATCCCTGGAACCATAAATAAGTAAGTAAATAAATAAATAAATAAAGGCAGTAGAAATAGTATTAAAACAGAAAATATAAAATTTCATGAAACAAAATAATATGAAAAGCACAGTATTTTTTTGTAATGCATAGTGTTGTCTTCAAATTAGCTGTTGATGTTACCACATATATGCATGTAAAATTGGAAGAAGAAAGAAAAAAGAAATAGATGTACAAGAAATTAAGAAGAGAAAAAGGACAAAAAATTGTAAAAAGGAGACAAAACAAAATTAAGCATTAACCACTCCTTTCCATAAACCAGCAGAAATACACAGTACAGTTGTACAAACGATCTTGTTTAAATATATAGGTATATCTCTTTTCCCCATTTCCTCTCCTGACCTTCTCAGTAATTTATTTCTTTTGAACAGATTTATTCCCTCTTCCCAGTATCTATTGTACACTTCAGATTTTATTTTCTCTTTGAGGTTCTCACACTAAGGGGTAAACACAATGGTTGCACATGCAGATATGGTTTATTTCACTTAAGTTGCATTTATTTACTGATAAAAGCCTCAAATTTGTCATTTTTTATAGCTGAATAATACTCTATTGTAAAAATACCAAAACTTTTTATCCATTCTTCCGTTGATAGGCATTTGTATTGCTCCCAGGATTTAGCTACGACAAATTATGATGCTATAACCATGGCTGCACATATATTGCTGTGGTATGATGTTTTCAGTTGTTCTGAAAAATACCCAGGAGGGGAATAGCTACACTGAATGGGACCTCCAATCCTAGGTTTTTGAGGAAACTTCATACTGATTATCATAGTAGTTGTACCAGTCTACACTCCCAAAAACAGTAGAGAAGGGTTCCTTTTTCTCCACAGCCCCTCCAGCATTTCTTATTGGTTGACTTCTTGATGATAGCCATTTTTTTCTAGGTTGAAATGGAATCTTAGTGTTTTAATTTGTGTTTCTCCAATGATCAAGGATGTTGAACAATTTTTCATGTATTTATTTGCCATTTGTATTTCTTCCTCTAAGAAGTGTATATTTAACTCAGATGCCCATTCTTGGATTGGGTCTTGGAACTTGGGAGGCCTTATTTTTTTAATTTTCTAAAATTCTTTTTAAATTTAATTTTATTGAAAAACAAATAGCAATGAGACAATTTCAAAACAATTAGTAAGACAGTTTTAATAATTAATACATTGCATATTGTTGTCTTTGTAATGATTAATCATAGTACAAGATGCAGACATGATAACCTGAAATCTTTCTTCTCATTGAATTAAGAGAAAATAGCTTTATATCTTTTTAAGTAGCTTTATATCGATCCTATTTTGTATATAGAGATACAAAACTATCCTTCATTTATATCCTCTTTTTTTGTTTAGTTTTGTCAGAAGTAGGTATTCCATTACCATTTAAATATTGTAGGCACATGAATTCAGCAAAATAATCCATTATAGTCCAGTAGTCCATAATAGTAGTGGGTTATCCATAGGACTGGCAATGTCAGAAGTTGTTGACTTGAGCCTTTTATGGCTCAGCATATTAATACAGCTTTACTTTTTATACCTCATTTTTATATTTTTCTGCTGGATTGTTAAGACCAAGATAAAGCAAGACCTATATAACAAGAAATGTAACTTTTGTATCTGACAAGGTCAGTCACATCCCCTCAGGACTTACCCTAAAACCCTGTATCAAAATTTGTAGACCTGTTGTAGTGTAAGAACTAAAAAGAAGAAAGAAAAATACACAATTAAAAGGAAAGTGAGAACTTAAGGACTAAACAATGGAGAGAGGGCAAGGGAGAAGCTAGGAAACATGACAGGGGCAAAGTCATACATTTATAAGCACAAGATGATTAAGGCAATGATCCTGAGAATCTTCAGCAGGTTTTTGAAACTAGCAGTTAATTGGTAAGATTCTCACCCTGACTAACTATATATGCTGATACCTGTGAACTAAGCAACTGCACTGAAGATAGCAATGTGTAATACTAGGGTCATGCTTGGAATGCCTGTCATCCGGGTCTTCTAAATATGTACTGCTTAACTGTGGTATAGGGATACAGCATAAATCCTGAGGGGACTTGACCGACTTTGTCAGATACAAAAGTCACATTTCTTGTTATATAGGTCTTGCTTTATCTTGGTCTTAACAATCCAGCAGAAAAGTATAAAAATGAGGTATAAAAAGTAAAGCCATATTTAAAAAAAAGTAAAGCCATATTAATATGCTGAGCTGTGAACAGCTCAAGTCAACAACTTCTGACATTGCCAGTCCTATGGATAACCCACTACTATTATGGACTACTGGACTATATTGGATTATTTTGCTGAATTCACATACCTACAATATTTAAATGGCAATGGAATACCCATCTCTAACAAAATTAAACAAAAAAGGGATACAAAAGAAGGACTATTTTGCATCTGTATATACAAAATAGGATGGACATACAGGTACTTTCTCTTAATTCAATGAAAAGAAAGATTTGTACTAATAGTAATTGGACAGGATATCATGTCTGCATCTTGTGCTATGAATACCACTAAGAAAATAACAATATGCAATGCATGAATTATTGAATCTCCTATTAATCAGTATTGAAACTATCTTATTGCTATCTGTTTCTCAATAAAATTAATTTAAAAATACGTACTGCTTGTCATGTGATACCAAATACTGCTATACCGTCTCTCAAGTAAATGTTTGTTTTTAAAAAAGGGTAATAAATGAAAACAAGAGACAGGAAAAAAGTCATAGGACTGTTCTGCTACAATGCTGTATATGGTTAGATTGCTAAATTTCTGTGTAAAAATATGTAATTGTTTTTTAATTCTTTTATATGTTATAGATAGAAGGCCTTCGCCAGAGGGATATAATTTTTCCCATTTCATAGGTTTTCTTTTTACTCTGTTGGAGGTTTCTTTTGAAGCACAACAACTCTTCAAAAAGATGATATCCTAGTTGTTGATTCTTTGATGTATGTCCCATGCAGTTTGGATTTTGTTCATGAACTCTACCAGCCCATGTGTCTTTAATATGTTTACCTACATTTTCCTCTAGGAGATTTAGTGTTTCCTTTTTAATATTTAAAGTTTTGATCCCTTTTTATTGTAATTTAGTGCATGGTGATAGACATGGGTCTAATTTTAGCCTGCAGTATGTGGAAAGCCAATATTTGCAGCACCATTTATTAAAGATGCTATCTTTCTGTTCACATTTGGCCCCTTTATAAAAAATAAGATGGCTGAGTGTGTAGTTGTGTCTACATCTTCTAATCTGTTCTACTGATTCTCAGATCTGTCTTTATGCCAGTACCATGCTGATTTTATCACAGTAGATTTGGAGTATAATTTCAGCTCAGGTATTTGATGACTCCTGCCTGTCCATTATTTCCCAGGATTGTTTTTTTATATTCTGAATTATATATTTTACATAGAAATTTAGCAATCTAACCATATACAGCACTGTAGCAGGACAATCCTATGGCATTTTTTCTTGTTTCTTGTTTTCATTTGTTACATTTTTTTTAAACAAACATTTACTTGAGAGACAGTATAGCAGTAATTCATATGACAAGATAAGCTGTATGTATTTTAGAAGAACCGAATGACAGGTATTCCAAGCATGATCCTAGTATTACACATTGCTATCTTCAGTGCAGTTGCTTAGTTCACAGGTATCAGCATATATAGTTAGTCAGGGTGAGAATCCTACCAATGAACTGCTAGTTTCAATTGCTAGGTGACTTTCCAGATGAATTTAAGGAATGTTTTCTCCAGATATGTGAGGTATCATAGTGGTATTTTAATTGGTATTGCATTGAGTCTGTATAAAATTTTGAGAGTATGCCCATTTTCAAAATGTTGGATTTTCCTATACAGGAGCAAGAAATAAGTTTTCATTGTCTGAAATCCTCTTCCATCTCTTTTATCATAGTACTGTAATTTTCACTGTATAAATTTTTAACTTCCTTTATGAGATTGATTCATAAGCATTTCATTTTTGGGGGTGTTATTGTGAAAGGAATGGTTTTCCTAATTTCTCTCTCAGTGAGTTTGTTGTTTGTACACATAAAAGCTATTGATTTTTGAGTGTTGGCTTTGTATTGTGCGATGCTAATGAATTTGATTATAAGTGAACAAGACTTGGTGGAGTTTTTGTGGTTTTCTATGTAGAGTATCATGTCCTCTGAAAATAATGATAATTTCATTTCTTTTTCCATTCCTTTATTTCTAAGGTTTCCAGAACTATATTGAAATGGAATGGAGACAGTGGACAAATTTGTCTTGTTCCTGATTTTAAAGCAAAGCCTTTTAGTTTTTGCTCATTTAGTATTATGGTTCCTTAATAGTTCACTTTTATCAGGTTGAGATATAGACCATTTATTCCTATTTTCAGGAGAGTTTTTAAAATGAATGAATAATGGAATTTGTCAAAAGCTGTTTTTTGCATCTATTAAGATGATATGTGATTTTTGTTCTTGGCTCTATTGATGTTGTGTATTACATTTATGGATTTGAGCATATTGAACCATCTCTGCATTCCTAGGATGAACTGTTCTTAATCTTGAAGATTTGCTGCTTCTGTATGCCTGCATTTTATTGAGGATTTTTGTATCCATATTCAGTAGTTCTCTCTCTTAGTTGGATCTTTCTCCGGTTTCGGTATCAGAGTAATACTTGTCTCCAAGAATGAGTTTGAGAAATGTTTCCCTTTCAGTTTCTTTTTTTTTTTTTAATTTTTATTTATTTATATGTGTGTGTGTGTGTGTGGCCAGCTCAGCCCACCAGGGGGGCGGGGCTGGCTGGCATGTGGTGCTGGGGGATTGAACCGCGGTCCCTGTGCTTTGCTAAGCTTGTTCTAAGTAGGTGCTCTAGACCACTGAGCCATCTCACCAGCCCCTCCCTTTCAGTTTCATTAAAGAGTTGTGAACAGTTTACATTGAATCACTAAATGTCTTGTAGAATTCAGTTGTGAATCCATTGGGACCTGGGATTTTTCTTTGTTAGTAGGTTTTTTATTGCATTTTCAATTTCATTCCTATTATTGCACTATTCACAGTTTGTGTATATTTTTCTTTTATTTTTTGTTGTTGTGACACAGGATCTTGCTATGCTGTTCATACTTGTAGTGATCCTTCTGTCTCAGCTTCCCTTTGTGCTGGGATTACAGGTGTGCACCACCATAACTGGTTCTGGAATTGGCACTGTACGCCCAGGGTTCCAGGGCCAGCACAGCATGTAGTACTAGGATTTGAACTCAGGACCTTGTGCTTGCCAGGCAGGCACTCATGCCTCTGAGCTATCTCCTCAGCCCCTCTACATCTTGACTCAGCTTTGTCATTTCATATGTGTTTAGGAAACTGTCCATTTCCTCTGCATTTTCAATCCTGTAAGAGTAAAGATATTGCAGGAATTTGTGTCTTTACTTTTTTTGATTAGGTTGGGTGGCGGCTTATCAGTTTTACTTATTCTTTAAAAAAAACAACTCTGATTAATTTATTATTTGTGTTGTTTTCTTTGTCTCAATTGTGTTAATTTCTGCTCTAATCTTATAACTTCCTGCCTTTTTGCTCTTTGGGCTTAACTTGCTCTTCTTTTTCTAGGAGCTTGAGATGCAACATAAGATTGTTTATTTGACTTGTTCTGTTTCCCTAATGTTTGAATTTGCTGGTATAAATTTTTCTCTAAAATCAGTTTTCTTTGTATTTCACAGATTTCAGTTAGTTGTACCTGCATTTTCATTTGATTGTAAATATCTTTTAATTTCTTCTTTAATTTCATCTATGATCCACTGGTTGTTTAGGAGGTTGCTATTTAGTTTCCATGTGTTTATGGTGCTTTTTTATGGTTTCTTTTGTTGATAATTTCCAGTTTCATTGCACTACAATCAGAGAGTATTCATGGGATAATTTCAATTCCTTTGTATTTACTGCATGCTTTGTGTACTAGTACATGGTCTATTTTAGAGACCATCCTATGTGCACCTGAGAAGAATGTGTATTGTGTTGTTGCTGGGTGAAACATTCTAAATTTCTTCACAAATTTAGCTTGTTTCTATTGTTCTTTGTTGATATTTTGCCTAGTTAATCTATGTCTTTGTGACAGTGGCATGTTAAAATCCCCCGTTACAATCATTTGATTTTTCATGTCTGTTAAAATTTGTCTTATCTAGGTGGGTACTCCTACATTGGTTGCATATATATTTATAATTATCTCTTCTTCTTGCAGTTTTCCCTTAACAATATGTAGTGATCTTCTTTATCTCTTTGAAAGTTTTTTTTTAAGTTAATATTGTCAACAATCAGAATAGCTACCCATGCTTTTTTCTGATTTTCTGTGGCATGGAGAATTATTTTCTATCATTTGACTTTCAGTCCATGAATTTTGAGTTAAATGTGTTTCTTGTAAGCAGCCTATTGTTGGATTTTTTTTTTCTTAATCCACTCTACCAGTCTGGTGTTTTTTTTTTTTTTTTTTTTTTTTTTTTTCATGAATTGAATAAAAAAACACTGATAGTTATAACTGATATATTGGCTTATCTTTGTCATGTTATTTTGATATATTGATAGTTATAACTGATATATTGGTTTATCTTTGTCATGTTATTTTCCTGCTATGGGTTCCATAGTTAGCCTCTCTTTTTAATTACTTACTCTGTTTGGTGACTCCTTTTTGTTGCTCTTGAAGCTGTGCTTGTTTCTGTCTCTTTCTAGAATATCTGTCAGCACTGTTTTTAGGATTGGTTTGGTTGTCATCAATCGCTTCAGTTGTTCTTTGTGATGGAAGGCTCTCATCTCACCACTGAATTTGATAGTTTTGCAGGGTACATCTATCTGGGTTGGAAGTTGTTTTCTTTCAGAACATAAAATACTTCAAGGTCTTCTTGTTTTATTTATTTTATTATTCTTTTCCAAAATTTTATTGATAAACAGCAATGAGACAGTTTCAAATCAAATCAGAAGTACACTTTCAACAAATAACACACTGCATATATTCTTCTAAGTGGTTAATTGCTGTACAAGATGCAGACTTGAGATCCTATTTATGAACACCATTAGAACAAATCACTCTATTCATTAAGAGAATGCAACTATATATCTATCCTAACCACTTCGAATACACAGATACAAAATGGACATTCATCTGTATACCTTATTTTTTCTAAGTTC
>NW_004524971.1:314864-318242 GCF_000260255.1 Octodon degus | reverse complement strand
CAACCATTCCTCAGGTGATGGGCATCTTGGTTGTTTCCAAGATTTGGCTATCACAAATTGTGCTGCTATAAACATAGGCACACATATATCCCTATGATGTGATGTTTTCAGATCCTCTGGGAAAATTCCAGTAGAGGAATAGCTGGTTTAAGGGGATTTCCAGACCAACTTTTCCAAGGAGTCTCCATATTGATTTCCATAACAGTTGCACCAGTCTACATTCCCACCAGCAGTGGAGAAGGGTTCCTTTTTCCCCACAGCCTATCCAACATTTGTTGTTGGGTGATTTCTTTACGATAGCCATTATTTCTGGGGTAAGATGATATCTCAATGTGGTTTTAATTAGGTCTTCTTGTTTTGATGATTTGTGTTAAGAATTTTGCTGTGATTCTGATGGACTTTGTATTATAGGTGATCTGCTTTTTCTAACAGTTTTTTATATTCTATTATTTTGCAGAATTGCTGCATCTTGATTATTATGTGTCTAGGTATAGATTTATTTTTTTATGCCTAATTGGAATTCTGTATACCTCACTTAATGGTATGTTGAATTTTTTCCTCATGTTTGGAAAATTTTCAGCTACTATTTCAACACTTTTTATGTCATTTGTGCTATCTTCTGCTGTTGCATCGATACCTATTATTTTTACATTATTTTTCTTCGTGTCATCTTGTAGCTGTTGAATTTTTCCTGATTCCTTGTTAATTTTAAGAGATCTTTCCTTTCATGTTCATTAGCTGCACAGATGTCTTTGAGGTCTCAAAGACTATCTTCAGTTTTGTTCAAGCAGTTTTGCCAGCTTTCATTGGAATGCTTACTTTTCTGGATATTGTTCATGCATTCTTATTCTTTCTTGTATTGTTCATTCAGTGTTTCCATCGTTTTTCAATTTTACTCTTATTTTAATCTATGTATTTGTTAGCTGTGTTGAGTGATTCTTTCAAAATTTTTGTCACAATTCTTTCACAGTTTTTGACCTGTGAGATTGTTTTTTGATCTTATTTCTTCTGTTGTCTGATAGACATTTCTTTACTTCCATTGCTATTATTTCAGAAATTTCATGTGTGTGACTTTCAAGTTCTTGTATGGCCTTCTCTCCTGGATTTGTTCTGGGTGGGCTAGAAGATTGAGATTTCCCCTGCTTCTACATTTTAGCATTTTTGAAGCTCCCAACAATCACCCAGACTTAGCAGTGGCAGGAGAGTGGTGGGGTGTGGGTTGGTAAGGTTCCTCCTACAGTGGAGAGCAGGATAGGCCTCACCAAGGTTCTCAACACTAGTGGGAATGATGGTCTGATTCTCAACAAAGCTTCTTTGAAGGTGGTAAGTGTGGGTTAGATTCACCAAGACGCCATAGGTCATCCAGAATCCTCCTAAGTCCTTAAAAGGTTGTACTGGAGCCAGCACAAGTTCCATGCCTACAAGCTGGGGGCCAAGGGTTGCAGCTTACCAGACAAACTAGCCAGCAACAAAGTAGCAGATCTCCTAGCAGGCTCTACATTTTGGGTCTCCTCAGCACAGAAAACACTGTGACTGCAAAACAATTGACCTGATCAGGAAATAGACCACCATTCCAGAAAAGAGGTAAGGCTGCCTAGAAGAGGTGGTTGCTTCAGGGAAAAACAATGGATCAATCAACAGTTCTAACTGCAAGAAAATTCCATAGCTGGTACAAACTAAAACAAAAGAAAACAAAAAATAAAATCAGTGTGGGGCTTTACCCAGAAAGTGACTTCCTTATGGTGGGAGAGAACTAGAGAAGAAATCTAGTACAGCACCTATCATACTGCCAAACAGTGTCTAAGCAGGTGCCATTTGAGGCAAGGTTTTATCATGAGGGACTGAGTCACACCTACACTAAAGCTTAATTCCAGGACTACCAAAATGACTGAGTGAGAAATAGCCATAGCAGACAGAATGGGAGAGGACTGGGATTAGACATAGATCCTCCCTGTTAGATTTTGTGAGGATAAATTTAATTTATTCAGGAACTGTCAATTTATATATGTAAACAATTATGTTTGAAAGGGGAATCAAATCACTTTATTAGAAAGAGTAGAAAAATAAGATAGTTTTTTTTTGCAGTAAAGCAGCGTGCCTGGAATCATTACTTACAGTCTTTGTTCTTAACCTCTTTTATTATATTTTTTTATTTATAAAAAAAAAGACTCTCACCCCTGAAATCTGTTAAAACTTGATCGGCTGTTTCAGGTTCTGAGACTCCTGATTTGGCTGTGAACCCTCTCTATTACCTATGTGCAAATTCTTGGGTACATTCATTTGGCCCTCTTCGTCCAGCCAAAGGTGCTATCTCTAAAACTGATGATAGTCCTTACAAGCACTTAGTAAAGAAAAGATACATGAGAATTTTAGTGCAGTAATGTGTTGAGGATATATGTGAGAGCATATATGTTATCTTATAAGTGAACTTTCTATAATATAGCCCTCCTTTTGTCTCCTCTGTACTTAACTGGAGTGGAGAGGAGCAAATTGTGAGTCTTGGCACAGAGTGGGGCCAGGCTGTGTATTGGTTCCCACTGCTTCTCTTCATTATTCTAGAAAAGATTTTAACTCCTTATAGTCAGGAATTGCCAGAAACCTCACCAGGGCCCTTAGCCTTCCCTTCCTGTCCTCCAGTATTCCCTACATTTCCACATCCCCTGAGAAGTTCAGGCTAAGGCCAAGAAAGAAACACAGGGCCTACATTTTGTAGTGGAGGGCCAGGCTGAGCAGGATTGGCTTTCAGAAGGGCTGGATCTGAAGGTGATGGCACTGAGCCTAAAAGAATGCTTGAGGGCTGGGGAGATAGCTTAGCAGCATAATCACCTGCCTGGCTAGTGTTAGGTCCTGAATTCAATCCCTGATGTCAAAAAACCTACATAATACAAATGAACAAACAAACAAATAAAATAAAACAAAAGAATTTTTGAGCACCTGCCTGGCTGCCTATATCCAGAGGAAGCCAGTGGTCTGAGTGCTTCCCTGCTCACCATTGTGAATGGAAACGAGTCTTGGCTTGGACAGTTGCAACAAACTAGGGTTTATAGACAGGGTACCTTTTAAGCAGAGGAGTCACCTCACATATTCACAGGCTGTTAGCCTGGTGGGGAGGTCTGTGATTTGCTGGACTCCAAAGACTGTAGATCCTGTCAGTAAACCATATGTTTGGCAATACATAGGAGTTTTCTTTCTTTCTTGTCTTGACTAAAATTTTTTTTCTCTCTATTGATTCTTTTTGAATTTTCATCGCTCATGTTCTTTTTTCTTTTTGTTTTTTTTTATTATTCATTTTATTTTCTTATAAATTAACATCCTAAAAAATTGAAATAGAAACACTACATACAGTATTGCACAGAGCGATCTTTGTTAAATGCCCTA
>NW_004524971.1:235012-313549 GCF_000260255.1 Octodon degus | reverse complement strand
GTCCTTTCCTTCCCACCCTTGGGTCAGCTGAATTTTGTGGAAGTTCTTGCAATGACTTGTTTTCATCCTTCCGCTCGTCTTTCAGGTTTTCATGCTTATCTTTGCTTTGATTCCAGAGTCATGCCTTGGTTTTATTTTATAAAGCGATTTTCCTTTTTTCTGCCTACACACCTCCTCGGCTTCTTTTACTCTCTCTTGTAGAATAAGTTTGTTTTCTTTCTTCCAAAAGTCTTTAAAGTCAGTGCTGAATTCATGCCAGATACTGAAGAAAACATTTGGGGACACCTCTTTCTCTCCAAGTTTTGGCTTCATGAAGAAATAGGCTGTAGTCTCCAAAAAGAGTTACTGGAGGTTTCAGTCCATACTCAGCTGGGTCCAATGCAGAGCAGCACATAGCAGAGGGCAACCTTTCATGGTGGCGGCAAAGAGCAAGAGAGCTCTTTTTTCTTTTTGTAAAAAAATTATTTTTGTTATTGGTTTTATTGGGTCCTCTTTATTCTCTTTCATCCTCTTAATTTGTTCCCTTATTATTTTTTATTCTTTTCCTTTAGCTCAGTGTCTATGTTTTATTTCTCTCCTTGTTGATTTCTTTCTGTTACTTTTATCTACTCTATTAGCAATACTTCTAATTTCCTTTTACTCCTTAATTTAGTTTCCCAATTCCCACTATCTCTATGCTTACAAGCATATGCTTTAACTTTTAAAACTCTATGGATAGTTAATATTTCTTACTATGGTTGAAAACTGTTCTGTTGTTCATAGAGATAAAACTTTTATTTAAGTAGATATTTACTGGAGATCAATGTTCATTTGGTCTTAGTATTTACACTATAATTATAGATCTCTTTTCTATGACTGAGGGTGGTATATTATCAGTTCTTAGGGTATGCCAATATCTAGTTTGTATTTGACACTATTTTTTATTTTACCTCTTTAACCCAGTTAATATAGTTGTTGCTGTCAACTTGTTTTCGCCAATATGTAATTTTCCTTGCTACTCATTCTTGAAGAACTGGGCAGCAGGCCAAATAAGCTATAATCTCCCTTCCCAAATAAATGTGAGTGGTTTGATTTGGGGACAGAGGCAAAGGCCAATAGTCACTGCCAGAAGACAACTTAGAAAAGTAGACATGCACTAAAAAGGTCTTCATACTAGCAACAGAGCTACCTGTTATCATCAATCTGAAAGCCTTAACACAGAAAACAAGCAAGCAAACAAAGAAAAAGTACAAACATCACAAAATGAAGCAAAAAAAAAGCCTTCAAAAACTCTCAACTCCTCACTGAGGAGATAGCTCTGCAGTCTAAGTACCTGCCTGACAAGTGCAAGGACCCAGGTACCATCCCCCATACCATATGCTGTGCCAGCCCTGGAACCCCAGGTACAATGTGCTGGCCACTGAAATGGGGCATGGTGGTGCACACCTGTGATCCCAACTCTGGGGCGGCTGAGACAGGAGGATTACTATGAGTTCAAGTTGCATAATGAGACCCTGCACCAAATAAACAAATTAATTAATTAATTAAAAACTTTCCAATTCCTGCAGATGGCATGATATTTTACATAGAAAACTCTACCAAAAGACTTGTAGAATTAATAAACGAATTCAGTAGCATAGCAGGATACAAAGTCAACACTCAAAAATCAATAGCATTTCTGTGCACAAACAACAAACACACCAAGAGAAAAATTAGGAACACTCTACCTTTCACAATAACATCCAAAAACAAGGACTAAATCTAACAAAGGAAGTAAAAGATCTATACACTAAAGGGCTGGTGAGATAGCTCAGTGGACTAAGTGCCTGCTTTGGCAAATGCAGAGACCAGGGTTTGATTCCTAGTCCCGCATGTCATGCCAACCCTACCTCCAGGGTGAATCAGTCTGGGCATGGTGGCACACATCTGTAATCCCAGTGCTGGGGAGGCTGAAAATCTGAGCTGCATAGTGAGACCCTGCACCAAATACATGAAATGAAAAAAAAAATCTATACACTAAAATCTACAGTGCTTTGAAAAAAGAGAACAAAGAGGATTTGAGAAAATGAAAAGATATTCCTTGCTCCTGGATAGGAAGAATTAACATTGTGAAAATGGCCATACTCCAAAAATTATTACGCAGATTCAATACAATCCTGATTAAAATACCATTACTATAACTTACATATCTAGAGAATACATTGTACAAATTCATATGCAGCCAGAAGAAGCCCAGAATAGCAAAAGCAATCCTGGGCAATAAAAGCAAGGTAGAAGGTATCACAATCCCTGACTTCAAATTACACTACAAAGATACTGCAATAAAATCAGCATGGTACAGGCAATGAATACAGGCCTGAGTATCAATAAAATAGATTAGAAAATGTTGCCACAACTACAAACATACTCAGCCACCTTATCTTTGATAAAGGAGCAATATGTTTATTGGAAGAAAGATAGCTTCTTTAATAAATGGAGCTGGAAAAACTGATTTCCTAACATGGTGAAGATTAAAATTAGACCCATGTCTGTCATCATTGACAAAACTAAAGTCATAATGGATCAAAGATTGAAATACTAAAATGGCATAAAATTACTGGAGGACAAATTAGGTAGCAACCTTGACATGGGGTAGGCAGAGAGTTTGTGGGAAAAAAAACTTCATGGGAAATGCTTCAAATAATCAACAACTGGGATCTCATCTTTTTGAAAAATGTCTGCATGTGGACCAATGGAACAGAATAAAGGATGCAGAAGCAACCTCAGTCATTCAACTATTTGAATCTTAAAGAATGGGCAAAAAACATACAGTAGAGGAAAGATGACCCCCTAACAAATGGTGCTGGGAAAACTGGCTACACATATATGAAAGGATGAATTTAGGTCCATGTCTCTCACTATGCAATAAACTAAAATCAGAGTGGATCAAAGATCAAAGTAGTGAAATGAAAATACTTAATCAGCCGCAATACAAAATAGGTGAAACTCCGGATGACATAGGTGTTGGCAATAACTTACTGAATAGAACCCAGCAGCATAAGAAGTAATACTTAGAATCACCAAATGGGATTATATTAAATTTAAGAACTTCTGCTCAGCAAAGGAAATGATCAACAGAATGAAACAACCTATAGAATGTGAAAAAAAAACACATACATGAAAAAATGTTCAATATTGCTGTCCATTAAAGAAATGCAAGTTAAAACAACCCTGAGTTACAACATTAATATTATCCCCTAGTTATAGCCTACAATCTCCCAAATTAGGGGATGGTGAAGGCTTAAATAAATGAGACAAATAAAATGATTTCAGAGTTCCAGGAGGATTCAAACCCTCTCACAGAATTCTCAATTCTCTTGGTTAAGACCAAGAAGTTCTCTAGGCAATCTGTATGTATTGTGTTATCAAACAAAGGAGAGGATTACTGAAGAAACGCAGGAATCTGGGCAGGACTTGGGGATTCCTCTAAGGATTTCTCCAAGGAATACATTATGATACTTTAGGAGAACTATTTTACCTCTAGGAAGGCCTTTATTACAAGAGTGAGAAGTCTGCAGCTACTGTCTCCTGGTTAATTGGAGTTGGAGACACATATCCTCAGCTGTGGCCTTATCTTGTCCTGCTAGGACCCCAACTTCACAGGCCTATACAGGCCTCAGCAGAGACCAGAGGTTCACTTACTATGACTTCATTGCCGTGGCTCTTGGGAAAATGCACAAGTAAACATGAAAAGCCAGTTGATTAGTACTAAATCCTGCTCAGAGCCACTTCCTTGTAATCTCTATCACTTAGTTATCATCTTACTTGGGAAAAAATTGCAATCATCAAGAAATCAAATAATAACAAATGCATGTAATATTTGTTGAAACTGTACTTCCGATTTGATTTGAAACTGTCTCATTGCTATCTGTTTATCAATAAAACTTTGAAAAAAAAATAACAAATGCAGGCGAGGCAAACAGGGAACAAGGAACCCTTCTATGTTGTTAGTGGAAATGTAAAATAGTAAAATCACTATGCAGATTAATATGAGATTTCTCAAAAAACTAAAAATAGAAATTCCATTGAACCTATCTAGTCCCCTTCAGGTTATCTTCCCTAAAGAGTTAAGTCATCGTATTAGAGTGATACATACCCATATTTACAGTTGCACAATTTATAATAGCTAAATCTTGGAAGCAACCTATATGCCCATCAATAGATGAACAGATAAAGAAAATGTGGTATTTATACAAAGTGGAGCATTACAATGTCATAAAGAAAGATAAACTTGAGGCATTTTGGGGAAGTGAATGTACTTTGAGATGATGCTGTTAAGTCAAATAAGTCAGATACAACTTTTTTTGGCACAGAGTCTCAATAAGCAGCTCAGATTCATAGTGATCCTTCTGTTTTCAGCCCTTCCTAGTGCTGGGATTATAGGCATAAGCCACCATGCCTGAACTGGCAGGCTCAGCATGCCCCAGGGCCGGGGCCAGAGCAGCATATGGTGCAGGGGATGGAACCTTGGTCCCTGCACTTGCCTAAGCAGGCACTTAGTCCACTGAACTATCTCACCAGCCCTGATAAAACTTTAAATATCACATGATTTCTCTTATATGAGAAACTCAAAATGTAAAGAAAGAGTATAATAGATAACATGAAGTAGGAAGAGGCCATGGCTTGTGTCTAAACGTCCCCCTGAAAGCCTTATGCATTCATAGGGTGGGACTTTTTCAGCAGTGGCTGGATCTAGAGTGTGTGGATCTGGGATTAAGGGTGTGTGATTAGTAAATTAGTCCAATGATTGGTTTGGCATAGTTCTGGGTAGGACTGAGTTGTCCCACCCTGGGTAAATGTTACCCAGTCTAAGTGAGTAGCCCAGATCAAAACATGAAGGGCAGAAGAAGGGCTAGTGTGGATGTATATTGCTTGTACTTTGCTTGCGTGATGACTTTGGTCTTCTCGTCTTCTGCTTGCTATGAACTGTTTCTCTTCTGCAATGTCCCTCTGTCTTGCCACCCTGCCTTGGAACCAGCTAATTATGGAATGAAACCTCTACAAACTGAGAAAATAAACTTTTCTCCTTTAACTTTGGGTGTTGGGCATTTTGTTTCAGCAATGATAAAAGATAGGAGATGTTTTTCAAATTTGAAGGGGAACAAGAAATGGAGAGAGGAGGAAGGAAAGGAAAGGAAAAGGATGCAAAAAGAGAAATGAAGAAAAAATGGAGCTAGAGTTTTTGCAAATGTAAAGCTGGGAGAGATGGGTGGGCAGGGAAAGAAAGAATAGTCTGCACATGTACACACTATCGACAGTAAATGTAACCTTTAGATACTACAAGCATATAAGAAAAAAGAAAAAATATTTGTGTCTTGCAACAATATATTCTTTTTTCTCCATAATTTTATTGAGAAACAAATAGCAATGAGACAGTTTCAAACCAAATTGGTAGGACAGATTCATTAATTAACACATTGCATACATTCTTCCTAGTGGTTAATTGCTGTACAAGATGTGGATTTGATATCCTATTTACAAACACCATTAGAACAAATCCCTCTATTCATTAAGAGAATGTAACTATATATCTATCCTAACCACTTTGAATACACAGATACAAAATGGACATTCATCTGTATCCCCTTTTTTTTTAAGTTCCATTATTTGAATATTATAGGTGTGTAAAATCAACAAAATATTCTAAAAGAGTTCAGTAGTCCATAATAGTACTGGGTCTTCCGCTTCCCTGGCAATGTCAGAAATTATAATTAATACATTGCTTTTTTTTTGTGGAACCAGGGATTGAACTCAATAAGTGCTTGCCAGGCAAGTACTTATTCTACTGAGCCATTTTCCCGGCACAACAAATATATTCTATGTTCAAAAGAATAAAAAGTTAATTATAAACATGGCCAAAATACTTTCCTCTTTCAAATAAAATATACATTATTAGTTTTTATAAGATCACTCAAAGTTTATTTTTATCTAAATGAACAAACATCATCAAATCCAAAGCCAAAATCCATGCTAAGCTGAATAAAGGGAAAAGCAGCAGTAACTGTGCTCCCAGTTCACAGGTAGTATTAGAACATTGGGATGATGAGGCTGATATTTATAAAACCACAAGAGTCAGTACAAGAAAGGGTATAATTAAGTGCTAAATTGCTCACAGAATTGTAGGATTCCTCAGAGTGAAGGGAAGTTGTAACCCATAGGGAGAAAGAATCTAACAGTCATTACCTGCAAGATTTTAGTTAAGTTAGTTAAGCTCTTGGTGTTATTGTTTCTTTTATAAAATTTGTTTTTTCTTTTATAAATTATGTATGCCAAATGTCTCCTACACTTTAATGTAAGATAGGTTTATGGTGGGTCTTAAGGAAGGGGAGGCATCTGCCTACGGAGAGAATGTCCCAGAAAGGACATGTACTAGAAAAAAGATGCACAAAACTTTTAAGAACTAAAATATAAAGAAAAATTTCCAGATACAATAATCCTAATAACTATTGTTTTCCTGTGGGAAATACAAACCACATACATCTATTTACTTTGGCTTTTCCAGAAAGGAGGGAAGATTTAGAAATGATGGTTTGAGACTCTGCTTTATAAGCTTACCCAAATATTGTGATTTTTTTCCCCAAAGTTTGTCAGTGTAACTACACAAATGCAATTTATTTGTAAAGATAAAATTATTTCTGTGGAGTTCCTATGCTTTTAGAAGACTTGATATATACAAAAGTTTATTCTCCTGATTAGGATTTTGTTACCACATAAAGCAGCCCTCTGGCTTTCCAGTTGACAGGGAGGAGAGCAAAGTGACAACCCATGTTCTCATCTATAAGCACAAGGTTGCAAGCAGAAGAAACTGTTCTGCTTATTTTCTACCTCATTTAACACTTTCTCAAGGTAGCACTGGAGGCATCAGAGAAACAGGTAAATATAATCATGACCACGTCTTCTTGCAGTTCCATCTTCTCCAATTTCTTTTTGTGGTATATTTGGGCTTTAATTTTGTTTTTCTTAAATATGTTTCAGATTTTGTCATCCAAAGAGACTCCAGCTGTAGTAATTCACAGCTTTTGTGAAGGGCCTTATGGGAAGGAGCTGCTGTCAGAAACAACCTGAGTGTGGATGCCACTGAACTTACCCCAAGTCATATGCATTTCACATTGAATCAGTAAGAATTTTAAAACAAATGTAATAGGTTAAAATGACAGAAATTTAAAATCTTATAGTTCTGGGAGTTAGATATCAAAAAATTATTTTCCTTTGAGAGCTTTTTTTCCTGAACTAAATTAAGCAAGTAATTTATTTGTGTATTTTCTCATAATTTTATTGAGAAACAAATAGCAATGAGACAGCTTCAAATCAAATTGGTAGGACAGTTTCAATAAAATTAACACATTGCATACATTCTTCCTAGTGGTTAATTGCTGTACAAGATGCGGACATGATATCCTATTTACAAGCACCATTAGAACAAATCCCTCTATTCATTAAGAGAATGTAACTATATATCCATCTCAACCACTCTGAATACACAGACACAAAATGAACATTCATCTGTATCCCCTTTTGTTGTTAAGTTCCATTATTTGAATATTATGAGTGTGTAAACTCAGCAAAATATTCTAAAAGAGTCCAGTAGCCCATAATAGTATTGGGTCTTCCGCTTGACTGGCAATGTCAGAAATTGTTGACCTGAGTCCCCTATAGCTCAATATAACAGCATCGCTTTACTTCTTATATTTCATTTTTATACTTTTCTGCTGGATGATTAAGACCAAGGTAAAGCAGGACCTATGCAACAAGAGTTGTAGCTTTTGGGTCTGATAAGGTCAGTAAAATCCCCTCAGGATTTATGCTGAGATTCTGTACCTCAGATTGTAGATCCTTTGTCAGTGTCAGCCATGTGGATGAGTCATGGCCATTACTTGGTGAATGTGCTCTCTGTGAAAGCCTGAGAGAATGTTTTCTCTCCATGTGACTCTCCTTAGGCACATTCTACATCATGGATCACTTTCCTCTTTGGCCCCATAATCTCCTTGCTCACAAAATTTGGGACACTACCGAGTTACATGATGTAATAGTACAAGTTCTCATATGTCCTGAGTCTTAATTGACCTTGGAAGGCTAGGGCCAAAAAGTTGGCTTTCCTTGCAGCCCTCCTTTTTCTCTAATTTGGCCTGCAAACTTAGGTTGTTAACAATCCAGAAGACAAGCTTATTGTTATTATAACTTAGGTTGTTAAACTTAACCTCACTATCTGTCTGAATATCAAACATCTTAGGCATAACATGGAACAGGTATTTTTCATCAAGTATTGATATGTTGAACTTTAAGTCCCTACAGAATTGTTTGAGAGCTTTAAAGGGAAAATTCTTTTTTTTTTTTTTTAACCTTTCCAGCTCCCACGGTTGTCTTTGTTCCTAGGATTTTGGTTCCCTCCTCCATTTTTGACACTAGAAGTTTAATACCTTCTCTCACCTTTTTCCTTCCCGCCTCTTCTCCCTTCTGCTTGGTCAGCCTAATTCAAACTCCAGAAAACACTGCTTTTTGCATGTAGTCCCAGACCTGATCCTCAAATAAATACTCTGCTGCTTCCCAAAAGCCTTGGAAGGTGGTATCTGAGACATTAAAATGCCTGCTTCCTCCCAGGTTGCTGGTATGAGCAATAACGTGTATTCTCTCTCAACACTTTTCTTAGGCACTGATTTTCCTACTGAAGGAGTCTGAGTTCAGTAACAAGTCAACAAACAAAAATAACAACTATCTGAAACTATGAGCTGATTGCCATATTTCATTAATGCCAAACTTTCTACCTTATAGAACTAAAGGCATTAATAAATTTATAGGTTATGGGGCTGAAAATACATCTCACTTTTATTTGCAGAGAGGGGCAAAGCTGGAGTTCATTGATCCAGGTTTAATTCCTGTTGATATTATGCATCAGATTCTTATTTGATGCAGATTGTAAATTGAGGACCAGCAATGAATAACACGTGTAACTTTAATAGTAAAACTCAGTATCTCAGAGGCTGAGTGATACTTTTATGTCATTCCTACTTAGGGAAATATCTCGCTATTCCTCTTAGTTAGAAATATACTTTTGCTCCTACCTATACGGGGAACGGAATACATTTACTTTCCTGCCTACAACACTGAAAACCAAGAAAATGTTTTCAGCATGAGACAGCAAGTAGCATGAGGGATATGATTTCTACAATTGCTCCAGCCATCATGTTGCGCGCAGTTTCCAGAAGCACTGCAAGCACAGTCGTCACTGCTTTCAGTGGGCGACCTACATTTATTTTTCAGAAGTAAAGTAGAATTCGTTTGATCTAACAGGTAGCGGCGGAACCAATCCTGGCTCAGCCAGTTCTCGCGAGCCTGTGAGATCTACGGTGTTGACGTCACTGCCCCGGAGACGCGCGCTAGCGCTGCTGTGATTGGTGCCCGCGGTTCCCCGCTGACACCGCCTCCCAGCTTCGCGGCTGCGGAGGTGTTCCCAAGACCAGTGTTTTGCTCTTCCTCGGGAGCGCGTCTCTGAGGGGAGAAAAAGACCTTCGCTTGCTGCTAGCAAGAGCGGCCCTGACGATCGAAAGGACTCCTCCTTCCAGACTGCAGCCTGACCCTTCCTGGCCAGCGTTCCACGCTCCGGGAGATCCGGACGGTGCCTGTCGCTCTGCGAGAAGACCCAGGTGACGCAGGTGATGGCCGAGATGGGTGAAGGAAGCCGGGGGTCGTCCCAGCTGTTGGAAGAGGAAGGCGTCCCTGATGGTTCCCTGTGCGGTGGACCTGTTGCCTGGGCGGGAGATGACGGGGGTCGTGGTTGCGCAGAGCCCAGGGTGCGGCAGCTGGAGGCGCCGCCTTCCAGTGGGGGCCTAGCCGCAGCCGCGGAGCTGGTCCCCGACAGCCTCCCGAAGACTGGTACCCAGGAAGAGGAGGAAACCCCGGAAACGTGGGGCGCAGAGAGCTCCGCGTCTGAGGTGACGGGGAAAGTGAAAGGCGAGGAAGCAGTGGATGAAAAGTGCGCCGTCATGTCTGTAGCGGTGAAAGAAGTAGGGTCTGAAGTAATGATGGAGAAAAGGATGGAAAAGGAGGGAGTGGAGACGGCTGTAGAAGTGGAGGTGCCATTAGGTGAAAAAATGAAGGTGGTGGAGGAAGATGGAATCAAAGGAGAGGTGAAGGGCGCCGGACCCTGGGCCCTAAATATGGATCTGCGCATGGATCCTCTGGAGGCCATCCAGTTGGAACTGGACACTGTGAATGCCCAGGCGGACCGGGCCTTCCGGCAGCTGGAGCAGAAGTTTGGGCGGATGCATCAGCACTACCTGGAGCGGAGGAACTACATCATCCAGAGTATCCCAGGCTTCTGGATGACTGCTTTTAGAAACCACCCCCAGTTGTCTGCCATGGTTAGGGGCCAAGATGCAGATATGTTAAGGTATGTAACCAATTTGGAGGTGAAGGAACTGAGACATCCTACCACTGGCTGCAAGTTCAAGTTCTTCTTTAGAAGAAACCCCTACTTCAGAAATAAGCTGATCGTCAAGGAATTTGAGGTCAGATCTTCTGGGCGAATAGTGTCTCTTTCCACTCCCATCATCTGGCGCAGGGGACATGAACCCCAGACCTTCATTCGCAGAAACCAAGACCCTATCTGCAGCTTCTTTACCTGGTTTTCAGACCACAGTCTTCCAGAGGCTGACAGAATTGCTGAGATTATCAAAGAGGATCTGTGGCCAAATCCGCTGCAATACTACCTGTTGCGTGAAGGAGTTCGAAGAACCAGACGTCGACCAATAAGAGAGCCAGTAGAGATACCCAGGCCTTTCGGTTTCCAATCTGGTTAACATCTACGTTTGGAATTCTGCACAAAGTCCCCTATCATCTCCTGCTGGACATATGCTTGGGAAAGAGCAATGGGTATGCTTTTTTTTTTTTTTTTTTTTTTTTTTTGTTAAACTTTCTGTACCCCTTCTTTCTTAATATTTAGTTCTTTAAACCTCAAGACTGAGACTGGCATGGACATGCTTCTTAACCAGTACTTGGCTTTCATACTCTTCTGTGTTAAAATCCCATGCTCCATGACAATACAAACCAATGATGTAGGTTGCATTACCTTGATCTACACTGCATGAGCCCTGTTTTTCCAACGGCCTCTGATCTTACTACTACCACTTGGACTTCTAGTTTGTCTAGGAGCCTGTTCTGCTGTACTGCTCTGCATCCAATAGTTAAGGAACTGATTCCATGGATAATTAGTGTGCATTGTCAAGGGAGATTAACAATGGACCACTTTTTCTGTGATTTTTCTTTATGACTGGTCTCTGCACCATTGATTACATTGTAATGTTGTCTGCTATTGGCTGGGCCCACTCCTTTGAGTGTTGCCAACAGCTTTGCCTCCACATTAACCTTTTTCTCCTATTGAAAGAAACTTTGAAAAAGATAATTCAGAAATGCTTGAAAAAGCAGGCTTTTTTTGGGGGGGTGGTATGGGCCCTTATTTCCAGAGTAATCACCCAGTAAAATAGAGACCTGGTGGTCTCATCTCCCAGCTTTGTAATTCCACATAGCCTAATAAGTGTAGTGGGCTTAAAAGGAGACATAGTTGGAGAGAAGACAAAAATCTACTTTATAATTGATAGAACAATTGAACAGATCATGAGAGTGCTCCAAGTAGGAGAAGCTGAACAAAAGACTAGAGACAGAAATAAGTCAGGTAAAACTTGGTTTGAGAATGAAGACTGGCCTGACAGATTATTTCATCCATAGTAATGGAAGGAGATACTTTCTCAGGATTGAAATAGAAAAGCTGCAGGGATTTTGGATTGTTAAATAAGTTACGTGAAAAAGGATTCTTTAAAGATACAGTGCAGTTTTGAATGTTATGTGACATATATGTGGAAGATTAATACAGTGGCATTACTTCATTAATACTAGTTTTCTGTTAATGATTACTGGGAAAATTAGCTGTATAGCTTTTTGTTTAACTTTGGAACATTTGGTAGAATGACAGTTTATTTTCTTGTACAGTATTGAGACTTTAAGTGAATATTCCTAATAGTTTTCAACTTGTTCTTTTTTTTTCTGTTAAACTGTATTTGTAGAAACATAGTTTGGATGACTTGGTCTTTATCAGACTTGTCAAATTATTGTCTTCATGGAAAAATAATCACAAAAAATATGTTGATTGATTTTTTTTTTTTGATAATTTGGTCTGGAAACTTAGTAATGGATGTATCTTTTCCTTGATTGTACTAAGTACTTGCAAGATTATTGTGTTAAATTAGAAATGTATTGTATTTGTCTTTTTTATATTTATGATTAGTAGAATAAAAGCATGTCACTGCTAGATTTTCTGCCTCCAACCTTGAATGAAATGGTTCACACAATTTATTGTTTTTAATGACAGATTTTAAATTCACTAACCACTTAACCAGTCCAATTATTTAAATACAGGAAGACCAAAAACTGCATATTTTTGGTTAATTTTTATAAGACAATGTAACAGGAAATATTAAAATGACAGTTTTACCTAGCTTATTCAATATGAGCATGGTCTGGTGGAAATGACACCTTGCCCCAGTGGCTCCAAGGATAGTACATAAACAAACATGCTGTGTGAGTGAAACTCAGAGGAAGCTCTGATGGTTAACTTTCTCACATGAGCGCAATAGCTATAGTTCCAAAAAGAAGGGGCATATACCTTCCATTTTCCTTTAAAATTTTAACATTTAACTGCTTACTCAAGATGTCAGTTTTTCTATGTAGCTTGTAGCACCATCATCTTTTTTTTTTGTGGTACCAGGGATCAAACTCAGGACCTTGCATTTGCCAAGCAGGTGCTCCTGCCACTGAGCTATATCCCTGGCCCAGTCATCCTTACTTCCTCAGATCCTTTGTCTCCACATTTTAAGTGATACCCGTAGTTCATTCAGGCTGTCCTTTTATTGACTTCTACATTCCAGAGAATACCTACGTATGTGATATACTGTTCCCATACTGCCTCAGAGTATTCATAGATTTATTATATTAAAGGAACACATGAGCAGGATAGTTTCTCCTGCTTGCAGCCTGATGATTGCACGTGAGCAGGCGAAAAGTACACATGGATTATCACTTCGTAATATGGAACTCAAAAACCAGAGGTCTGCTTATTCATTTTTTGAACTTCTTTACTATCCTCTTCAGTCCTAGCCTTCAAGACCTGTCCTACTAAATCTTGTAATTTTTCTGTTCCCATTGGGAGAAGATACTGTTTTTAAAATGTAGTTAGTGGACTTTGTACATGCTTCTTTTCTAGAAAATAATCTAATTACTACAGAAAATTCCACAACTTATTCCCTTCATTGAACTGGGAAAGAAGTGATAGGAAAACAAATAGCTGATACAGAGTGACACAGTAAAGTAGAGATGTAAATTTTTTACACTTTTACTCTTCCTTATTTTACTAGTTTGGAAATTTTGTTAAGTAGACGGTGACTTCTATCATTGCATCCAGCATGATTTTTTGCACATAATGATTAAATAATCAGTGACAGAATTAGCAACTCAGATGGGGAGGAATAGCCTAATGTCCAGAAATACTTGGTAAAAATACTACTATTTTGTAAAAATGATGTCAGAATGATTTTCAAAGCCATTTAAAAATAATTAAATTTTCTGTTTTACTAATTAGAAAAGACCCAGGCATTTTAATCAGTCACCTGCTGTTTAACATTACTTTGGATGAACTTTTTTGTAATATTTCAGTCCTGTTATATTGGTGATAAGAGAAGGTAAATGTTCTGTCCAATACAGTAGTGGCTGGTTAGACTAAAGTTGAGACTGTAAATGTAAAATACTGGATTTTGAAGACCATGGAAAAAAGCATGAAATATCTTAATTTTTTTTCATGTAGATTTTATACTGAAATACTTTTGACATGAGATTAACTATATTAGTTTTCCATTGTTTAATGTGGTTATTATTAATTACACAGGATAGTATAGTTCATTGCTTGCTGCCTATCTCAAAGTATATAAAATACACAAACATTAAATGTGTTACTGTCGCCGTGGACCATGGGTATGTAGAGAAAGAAAGATTACTTGGAGACAAAATTTAGTTCAAGCACCCAGTGCTCAGAAGGGCTGCCTCTTGGGCATAAGACAAACTTGGGGAAATAGCCCTGGGCTTAGACCTCTATAGTTAATTGTGACCCAGTGACAGAAGAAAAATGTGGGAAAAGGGCATTTTGCAATATACTGGAGATTTTGTCAGGATAGGAGTGGAATGGGAGGTTTGTTATTTTACACATGTTGACCTACTTTAGACAATCTTAGAGGAGAGGAAAAAAGATGTTTTCTTTTTTTTTTTTAGTGGAACCACAGATTGAATTCAGGCCCTTGCACTTGCCAGGGAAGTGCTTATTCTACTAAGCCATCTCCCCGGCCCCTAAGATTTTTTTAAAAATTAATTTTATTGAGAAAGAAATAGCAATGAGACAGTTACAAAACAAGTTAGTAGGATAGTTACAATATTAATACATTGCATATTGTTGTCTTTGTAGTAGTTATTCATGGTACAAGATGTAGACATGATATCTTGTCTAAACACTATTAGTACAAATCTTTCTTCTCATTGAACTAAGAGCAAGTAGCTGTTTATCTATCCTAAACCAGGTGTGGTGGTGCATGCCTGTAATCCCAGCACTTGGGAGGCTGAGGCAAGAGGATTGCCACAACTTCAATACTAGTTGGCAATGTAGTGAACTCAAAGCCAGCCTGAACTTCATTGTGAGACCCTACCTTTAAAAAAAAAAAAAATCCATAGCAGACACCTCTGAGAGTAACTTGCTCTTAATTCTGTTAACCAGTTCTACAGATTCTGCTCTAAATTGTGTATTCCAGGAGCATGAGTACTGTTGTTCTACAAGGGCCATTGCCTGTCGAGTGCAGATTCAATTACTCCTTTGGCCAGCATCTCCTCACTTGTTACTACTTTCTCCCCTTGTGTCTTAAAGGTTATCTGGCTAAAATTCAAGATGGGTAAAGTATAGATAAAAGCGGAGGGTAAAGTAATAAACTTAAGTACCTAAGATACGCTAAGTGGTTTCCAAAGTGTACTGTGCAACACACTGTTTCTAGACACAACAGATTTGTCGAGTGACACTGATAGTTATATTAAATTTCTAACTGAGGCCTTTATTTTAATATTTTCCTAAAATAAAGTGGCTCTCTGTTTTTTAATTTACCAGAGGTACATGTACTCAGAAAATAAAATTTTCAGTCATTAGATAAACATTTATGTATGTAATATAGTGCTCTCCAGTTTAACTATTGCCTAGTAACAGAAAGAGAAAGTAATCAGAATCTAGCATTGAATCCATTCAGTTCAGTGAATTCTTGCTATTCACTGAAAGGAATATACTTCTATACTGTATTTTTGAAAGTCTTTTAATGGTGGCAATCATTTTGTTTGTTTGTTTGTTTTGCATTATAGAGGATTGAACCCAGGGCATTTGCTACACCCCCAACCATTGTTTTTTTAGTTTTTGTTTTGAAATAGTGTCTCATCAAATCCCTCAGACTGGGCTTGAACTTTGCAATTCTCATGCTTTAGCCTCCCAGAGTGCGGATACTATAAGGATGTACCACTATGCCCAGCTAATTGTGGTAATCTTAACAGTAATTGTTGTTTACCGGCTACTATCATAAGATTTAAGTGGACTAGTAAATGTCCTTGCTCTTGAGGAATTCTTGCTTATTGTAAGGAGGGAGTACCATGTGTTTGATGTTTCCTCCTTTTCTTCACATTCATACCAGCTACCATCCACAAGCAAACTCAGCAGGACCAACATGGCCAAGAGGAGATGTCAGAGATAATTAAGACTGCTTGGACTGGGGATGATATAGCTCAGCAATCTTAAGCACCCACCTGTCAATTGCAAGGTCCTGAGCTTCATTCCTGGTACCACATGCCTTGCCAGCCATGGAATATTGGGCACACTCTGCTGGCCCAGAATCCGGGTGTGGTGGTGCACACCTGTAATCCCGGCTCTGGGGAGGATCACTACCAGTCTAAGCTGTGTAGCGAGACCCTGTATCAAATTTAAAAAAAGACTCCTTTATCTCAGGGCCAACTTCTCCTGCCTCAGTGTTGATTTAAGTCCTATGCTTTGTAGAAATGACAGGTATACTCTGTTAGTATGGGAAGTGTGTTACTTGGAACAATATAGTCTTCATTTTTAAGTGCTTTGTTTCAGCTCAGAAGGGATAACTTGATCATTCTTTCTTCAAAGGTTTCCAAATCGTACAGAAAAGTTTCCATCAAACTATGATAGCAAAAATATGGATGTCTACTGTTTGGCTTTTGCCTTTTTAAAAAGTAGTTTCCTTGAGAACAAACAAGAGGACATGGGCCATTTAAAAGTGAAATGGAGAATTGGGCATAATGGCACACACCTGTAATCCCAGCACTCAGGAGGTTGAGACAGGAGGATTGCTATGAGTTTGAGATCAGCCTGGGGCTACAAAATGAACACAAGGCCAGCCTGAACTGCATAGTGAGACCCTGTCTCAAGGAAAAAAAAAATGAAATGGATCATTTATATGAGCCACTAATTTTGATTAATACCCACATCTTAGAAATGGTCTGTTGGACAGGGAAGGCACTAGTTTTAAATTACAATTAGATCTTAGCTTTAGAATTACTGTGTAGAGCATTAGCCAGCTTCTCTAAGCTTCAGTTTGCTTAGCCTAATGCAGAGATCATTGGCATGAAGAGCTAATGTTTTAGGTACATTTGGAGAAGGCATGGGTGGAGAGACAGTAACAGTGCTTACATAGTGCTTTCTGTGTGCCTGACATATGGAGAAGGCATGGGTGGAGAGACAGTAACAGTGCTTACATATGCTTTCTGTGTGCCTGACCATATTTAATTGCATTCTAGGTGATTCTGATTCATGCAATCTTGGGAGCCACTGCCCCAACCTTGCTACTGCTGCTCCAGCTCTAGTTATTTCACTTGCCTGAATTAAGTTTTCATTATAAAAACTAAAATAGGACATTTATATGTACTATTACTCACCTGTAAGTTCCCTAACCCAGGGAGTCACAATTGGTACTTCAGACATTCACGCTTGAGCACATAGCTTATTGGCAGTATGTATGCTTAGCATGCTCAGTGACCTGGATTTGATCCACAGTGTGTGCATACGTGCATGTGCGTGTGCACTCGCACATGCACACACATCCACATCCAAAAAGACCCCTCGGGGCTGGGGAGATAGCTCAATAAAATAAGCACTATTCTGGCAAGTGCAAGGTCCTGAGTTCAATCCCCAATGCTCCCCCTAAAAGACCTCTCTTCTGTGTCAAGTACATACAGCTTCATAATCTTTTAAATAAATTATTTGATGTATATCAGGGCCTTTATGTATGTTCTCATTTTCTAATTCCATACTGCTATTGTGCTTAATAGGTAAGGAAAATAGAAGCACAGCAAATAATGTATTCACCAAAATGTGAGTAATGTTGGTTGCATTCAGTTAGGATTTTTCATTGTAAACCAAGACACCTCGTACCATATTGTAGCAACTTGTCACTAGTTTCCCATTTAAAAATCTAAAATTCTAAATAAGGATAAACAGTTTGGCCTTGAAGGTTATTTGTAATCCATTCAAGAATGGATTCTAAAAGAGATATATTTACCTTTATAAAGACAATAAAGGACCTCAAGACCCTACCAGATTGTAACTATTTTCAGTATTTAAAAGTGTAAATTTTGATAGTTACTGAGTTAAGTTGTATGGTTGTACTTTTCCTTAGAATAGCCTAGACCAAAGTTCAAATATTTTAGTATTCTTGTGGAAATACTCAGATATAAAGAACCATTGTCACTAAGAATTAAAAGATAAATATACATTTACTGGAGTTTAATTTAGTCAATACAGTGATCACTTTTAACAGGCACTTGTGGTTTTGAGTTTTTGCAAGGGGAACAATCCAATGTAGGACACATAAGATTATTTTATAATGAATCACCCAAAGAATCATATACAGACAGTGCCCACAAACTAAAGACCAAAGAATCCAGCTGGAGGCCTGGATATTAGTAGCATGCTGAGTACAGTTGAAAATGTAGAGCTCATAACAGTGCCTCCCTCAAGGGCCATTGGAGGCCTAGAGCCATGAAAATGTCTACTGCTCTCTGCAGTGGGAAGGCCCAAAGGTCAATGGTGGAAGGTAGAAAATCTTTGCCAGCAGTCTGAAGGATCTGTGCTAGCAGACTGAGGGATCTGAACCGGGACCAGGAGCAACACTCAGAGTAAGAACGAGAGCTCCCCCTAAAAGTACCACAGCCATTCTCCACAATGGTGAGGTCCCAAGAGCCTTCAAAGATGAGGAAAACTGAGTTTCCATCAGGAAAGCCAACATGATAAGCTTCTCCAGGCAGCTGAGCAGTATACCATCTTCCCTTCTGGAGCCAGGATGTGACGCTCAAGGTGAGGACCAGAGCTCCCCCAAAGTGAACTACAGCTCTGCTCAGCAACAGCAAAGTCCTGAACTCCTCAGACAAGAACAGCCAACTTCACCAGAAAAGCCAGCATGACAAGGTCCTCCAGTAGAATAGCTCAAGAAAACCAGCAGCTTCCTACAGCTGTGCAACAGTTTCTCAACAACTTTTGTTGTTCTGCCTCTTATGCTACTGACGAGAATCTTTAGATGCGGCTGGAGGAGCGAGTGACTTGAGGGGCAGGGCCAGAGGGGCGGGGCCAGCGGCGCCTACTGTAAAACTGCCTAGCCTGTGCTTTTTTTTTTTTTTGATTCTTTATTTTTTGCTAATTCATATTTTTATTTTAGAGAGGAAAACCCCAAAAGCAAATAACAAGAATAAAGACAAAAATAAAGCAACAGAACAATAAAAACGGTACAGAATTTCAAAACAATAATAGAAAATTAACAATGGTTGTTATATTGCATATTTGTAAATAGGATATCATGTCAGCATCTTGTACAACAAATAACCACTAGAAGACAGTATGCAATGTGTTAAACTGTCCTACCAATTTGATTTGAAACTGTCTCATTGCTATTTGTTTCTCAATAAAATTATGGGAAAAAAAAATCTGGCATGCCTATATCTGGTAACCTGAGCAACAATTTTGATGATAGCAGTAGCCTGTGCTTTCTGAGAGAAGTGGAGAGGGTCATCCTGGACAGGCAGCGCCCCAGCCTCTCCTTCAGTGTCTTGAAACCGCCAGTAACTGTGAGTCAAATAAATCTTTCCTTCCCTCATTTTGAGTGTCAGCCATTACGTCCACAAGGGAAGACTAAAGAATCTGTGACGGAAAGCTTAAGGATCCAATCTGGAGGCTGAAGAGTCTGCGCTGGAAGCCATGCTGAATTCTTCCTCAACCCCTTCACAGCTCAGAGTATGAAACTGCCAGGCAACGCAGCTGACGCGATGTATCCACAGCCAGGCGATCTGGCCAAGTTGACACAATGTGTCGACGACTGCAATAGGATAAGACTGATTTTCAAGAAAGTTAAAAAGCGGATGGATGAGTACTCAATTGAATAGCAAAGATCACAAAAATTTTAAGGCAATACATAGTACGTAGTTAGGAGATGACTCACATACCATGATGGATGGGCAGTTTAACTTTTCAGTGCTTCCTGGGTCCTTGCTAATGAAATTTACTACATTTTAAATGCCTACTGAAGCCTACGTGGACTAAATTTTTAAAAGGAGCAGCTATTAGAAGTGGAGTGACTCAGGTGAGAGGAATAATGAAAGCTGGAGACAGATGTTTCCACTAGGAAAAAAAATCTGATTTACTAGAAAGTGGACATATAATTTAAAATTTTTCCAAAAGCTTTATAACTTCAAAAAAAAATTCCCTCCTACATTGTAAAATAAATTTCAACATTTGGTGCTTGTCTGCATTTTGGTCAGGTTAAATCCAGGAAAGTTCTTTAGTGAAGATTATTTAGAAAAGCGGAGTAACATTAAAGAATAACTCAATCACAGTCAATTATAGTGCAGTATGAACTTCTTTTACAAAGATAAATCAGGAGAATAATTTCATCCCAGTAAGACACTAGGAGGACTCAGAGAAAAAGAGAAGAGTACTACTTGCTGAGTAAATTTTAACACATTTTAATAGGACAACTAATTAGCTGAAGGGCAATAGAGATAAGTCTGGACCCCATGCCCTTGAGCAGGAAGGGTATACCTGGCTGTTTCTCTGTATTATCTGCCCACAATTTTCCATGTTTTATTTTATTATTATTATTTTTGAATTTAGTTCAGGGTCTACAGGGTGTATAGCATCCCACTAGATCTGACTCCTAGTGATCCTCCTGTTGTACAGCCTCCCAAGTGCTGGGATTACAGGTGTGTATGTGCCACCACGCGCAGTTTCAATCCTTGTCTCAGCACACCCCAGGGGCGAGGCTGACACAGCAGGCCTTTCCATCTTTATTTTTACTTGAACCATTACTTGAACATAATTTGAACTATTTCCTTCACTAAAAGTTATAAAATACATTAAAAAAATTTAAGTCCTTATTTCTGAGTCCTTATTTGTCTAAGGTCATACTCTATGGTGCTCATGATGGACTTTCTATTGCAAAGTGAAATAGTTTGTTTTAATAGAAATTTAAGATGTTAAATAAAAATATGCAAAATTTAAGTTTCACTTTGCTCGTGCTTTCTCTTAAGGATTAATACCAGTATTCCCATACTATGAACAAACTAATAGTCTTGTCTGTTCAAATGAATTCTCTGAGCTAACTTGAATAGACAGCTAACCTTTCTTACTTTTTAAGTAAAATAGTTTGAGGAGACAATAAGGTAGATGCCTACAAATAGTTGGTAATTCCTTCTGCAGGACCAGAAGTGGACAAGCATGTGCTGGCTTCCATGGCCACAGGCACTGTGAAGCAGAAACTACTACTTTAAGATTGTAACTTGAAGAAAAACAACATATAACTGGTATCATTTTAGAAATGAAATGCTCTGGGGCCAGGGTGATAGCTCAGTGGAATACATGCTTGCCTAACAAGCACTTATTGAGTTCAATCCCTGGTACCACCACCACCAAAAAAAAAAAAAAAAAAAAGAAATGAAATGCTCTGAGATTGTATGTATTCTAGTAATGACTCAAGAGCAACTTTGTGCATGTTGTGTATAACCACCTCTAAGAAAAGAAAAACATTGTGTTACTAATATTAAAAGTATAGAGGAACTATTGCTCATCTGAATCACAAACCTTGGCTAAAGCATGAAAACTTTAGAATCAGTAGGGAATTTGAAATCATACATATTTATTATGTCTTCTTAGGATGAGAAGTTTTCCTCTCAGGTGGTTCTATTTTGAAAAAATCATGACAGCACATCAGCACTTCTCTTTAAAAGTCAAATTAAGTTGATAATTCTTTAGTGATAGCCATGAATTTGTACCTTACAGAAGAAAGGATTGTGTGCTGGTGAATCCACTATGATCTGACTTGAATACCCAGTATCTAATCCTTTTTTTTAGATTCGTATTTTTTAACCTCTCTCTCTCTTTTTTTTTTTTTTTTTTTTTTTTTTTTTTTTTGCGGAACCGGGGATTGAACTCAGGCCCTTGCGTTTGCCAGGGAAGCGCTTATTACACTGAGTCATCTCCCGAGCCCCCAACCTTTCTTTCTTTCTTTCTTTTTTTTTTTGTGGTTCTGAAAACTGTTTTTATTGTTATTTTATAAGGTACCATGAACATCTTCACACACACAGGTGAAAATCCAGTAGTAAAAGACAACGTTGTACTTAGGTAGACAGGCTGCTGGTAGCAAGAGGAAAGAATCAGCATAAGATTAAAGCATCTAGCCAGGCAAATGCCTGCCTGGAAAAGCAGAGCTGGCAATATTTTTATCAGAGAAATAATCATTCAAGGTCAAAGCCATTAAACATAAGGATGATCTTCTAAGTTCTTCTGACCCCTACCTCCACCCCTCACTGCCCTTACACCTTTTGGGACCCTTGGGGGGTACGAATCCAGCAGCTCTCTTTGCATCCAGTGAAAATTACTCATTCTCTGTTTTTTCCTCAGTTCTTCCTGAGCCCTTGACATATCCGCACACTGTGCCATCACCTCCCCACTGCTCAAATGCCTGCCCTGTAGATTCTCCTGAGAGTCCCTGGGGGAGTCTTCAGTCGCCCTATCAGTTTTTCTTTTTGCTTTCCGGGGCACATAATCTTCCACAGGGCACTTTCCGGTGGGCTGCTGCTCACTAGTTGACTGTACCTGGGACGCTGCTGTGCTCTCACCCTGGGGCTTGCCCTCATTCTTGGACTTGCCCTGTATTTGTAGCTTGCCCTCATTTTCCCCTTGTACCTCCACACCTGGCTGTCTTTCCCCTTCCAGCTTTCCCTCATGGGCTAGCTTCCCCCCCAAGTCTGGTTTTGCTGTCTCTTCTGGCTTTCCTTCATCTTGAGTCTCTATTTTGTCTTCTGCTTTGCCCTCATTTTCTGGTTTTTCTTCATCTTCTGTGTAGAACTTTTCCATGTTGTGATTTCTCCCCTTTTGCCTGCACCAAAACCAGAGATCTCTTCTTTTCTTGTCCGGGTTGGTGCCTACAGCCACAAAATTGAAGACCTGCCGTCCCTCAGTCTGAATTCTGCCTTCTTCCATGGAAATGGGCCAACCTTTCTTTTTAAGTAAATATTTTAGGAAAGAATAGCTTAGGTACCTTAGAAGTTCAAAGTCTTAGAAATCGACATTAACACAGCTTTCATATGGTTGAATTTGTTCTACATCCACTTATGCAAGTAAAAAGAAAAAAAAATTCCCCTATTAAAATGATAACATTTTGTTACAAGGACCCAAAGGAACACACTTGATTGACTAGCTTAATCAGTGGGCAGTAAGTTCTCGCGAGACTGCCCCTGAGATTACCGGTTGCCATGGTAGCGCCAGCCCTAGAGGAAAAGGGGTGGGTTTAGAGGTTGGTTGCTGCTGGTCCTGGTTTCCGTGGAGAGCGAGGAACTCGTCTCCTGCGGGTCTGACTACTACAACAATGAGCGGCCTGGACGGGGGCAACAAACGTCCTCCCTCTGAAACCGCCCCTCCTCAGCACGCCCTAGAAGATCTGGACCTAAACCAGGGCCCAGGCGAAGCGGCGGAGGCTGCGCCGGCCATGGCGGACGCAGGTGAGGGCCGCGGGCAGGCCGCCGAGGGAGGCGCGCCCGGGGGGGCGGCGGGCGGCGGGCCCGCGCTCTGCGCTCGAGGGCCCGGGAGCCCCATCCTGGCGGCCGGCCGGCCTGGCCTGGAGGATTCTCTGCCTCCTCCTGCGGGCGCGGAGGCAAGCTCGGACTCTGTGGCAAATGGCGCCCGCCAGAAAGATGGCTGTCGGCTTAGAGAGCAGCACGGTCCCGCAGCACAGGAGGCTCCAGAAGCCGGTGGCACAGGGACTTCGGGGGCGCAGGTGATGCCTGGAGCAAAGGCTAAGGACATGGCCACCAAGAAGTGCGCCATCTCAGCATCTTCGGAAATGCAGGGAAAAGCCGAGCCGGTGATGGACGAAAAGAAGGTAGTCCAGACGGAAAAACAGATGGTTGAAGGAGGAAAAGAAGAGACAAGGCCTAGGGCCCAGAAGATCAATACCTGCATGGATTCACTGGAGGCCATCGATCAGGAGCTGTCGAATGTAAACGCCCAGGCTGACAGGGCCTTTCTCCAGCTAGAGCGCAAGTTTGGCCGAATGCGGAGGCTCCATATGCAGCGCAGGAGCTTCATTATCCAGAATATCCCAGGTTTCTGGGTTACAGCCTTTCGGAACCACCCCCAGCTGTCTCCAATGATCAGTGGCCAAGACGAAGATATGATGAGGTACATGATCAACTTGGAGGTGGAGGAGCTTAAACATCCTAGAGCAGGTTGCAAATTCAAGTTCATTTTTCGGAACAACCCCTACTTCCGAAATGAGGGGTTAGTCAAGGAGTACGAGCGCAGATCCTCTGGCCGAGTGGTGTCTCTTTCCACACCAATCCGCTGGCACCGAGGCCAAGACCCCCAGGCCCATATCCACCGGAACCGGGAAGGGAACACAATCTCCAGTTTCTTCAACTGGTTCTCAGACCACAGCCTCTTAGAATTGGACAGAATTGCTGAGATTATCAAAGGGGAACTGTGGTCCAATCCTCTACAGTACTACCTGATGGGTGAAGGCCCCCGCGGAGGAATTCGAGGCGCACCAAGGCACCCTGTGGAGACCCCTAGGTCCTTCAGATTCCAGTCTGGCTAATTTATGTCCTATGAGAAGCTCCTGCACAAATTGTCTTACCAGCCTCTATGCTTGGCCAGAAGCATGCAGTCTTGACTATGTCCTTGATTATTTTGGTGTTTGGTTCTCCTAAATCTTCAACAGTGGCAGTTGTTGCTTACCTACCTGCTGTCCTGCAGTGTGTTAACATGTCCCAAGTGTATGGCCTGCTGTTTCTGTGCCAAGCTCATACTGCCTTCCTTTGCATGGCTTGGGTGCTGCGACCACAGTCCTGAGTGTTTTAAGAGGTTTTCTGTCACAAGAAAGTTCGATACATCTTTGCAAATAACTAGGTAGGCTTCCTAATTTATGCTGGTTGTGCTCCAAGCCATGTACTGTGACATAATCTTGAGTTTCACCATTGCAAGATGAAACTGATATCCTGTCCTGGCTGCCATCAACCTAACCTAAACTGAACATTCCAGCTACCATTATCTGGATCCCAGACATGCCCCTAGACCTTTGCTGTCCACCCTGCTGGTTATGTAATAGAACAAGCAGGTGGCTGGTGGGTGACTACTAGGCATTGGTGATGTAATAGGTGAAGAATGTTTTATATTTGTTGTCTTTCCCTTTAGTTACTGTACCTCCTGATCAGCTTCTGGTATGTATGAAGGCCTGTGCTCTAGCTCATACCTACTTTTCTCTTTGGTGAAGTTTGTAGAGGTTACCATTGTCTGTCTTCCTAGGAACCTACCTCCACCTCATGATTACCCATCAACCCAAGTGGTAGTGAAATCAAGGCAAGGCCGGGTTCCTTCCAGCAGTTAAGACTTTTTGAGCCCTGGGCTACAAATGTTTTCTACAGACAACTCCATACCCCTTCCATACCCATGTTGAATGGGGCAGCTCTCTAGGGCCACAGGGTTTTCAGAACATGGATGAAGCTTGTTATGCCTCTCTCTTTTCCTTCTCTTTTCTCCATCTCTGTGTGGGAGTTACAGCTTAGGGACAGAAAACAAAATTGACAGAGCAGGGTTTTTGTTTACTTGCTCTGTCCTTGGATGTGTCCAGAGAAAGGCACTATAAAATAGACTGCAAATCTGTAATCTTCATTTCAGTGTTTCAAAAAAAATTTTTAAGCAAGGTCCAAAAGTTTCAAAGGGAGATCTTAAAATAATTGTGTTCTTTTAGGATAACTGACCTTTACCCATCCCACCACATCCTTCATTTCTTGAGCTTTAGTTTGAGAAGTTGGGAGGGGAGAGGGAAGGGTGTCAGTGATGAGTTCATTTTAATTAGTGCCCATCTATCCCAAAAGGCTCAGTCTGTGTGGTATTCTTGGCTTTCATTTCTCACCTTCTGAATTTCTTTTCCTGCTTTTGTCCTAACAGGTAAGGGACTAAACTGCAGTCAGTGTGGGGATATCACATGCTTTCTTGCTGAATAAGGGGATGTGGAATCTGTCTGGATTTCCAGGAGTTCCATTAGGTCGAATTGCAGCACTGTCAGGGCTGCCTTAATTGTGAGCCACTTCCTTGTTTGAAGGTGCTGCCCTATGGTCCCTGAAGGCTAGAGGAGGTCAACACAACCAGTGGTTGTTATTTTTTTTTTCAGGGATCAAACTCAGGACCTGTGCTTTCCAGGCAGGGGCTTATGCTACTGAGCTATCTCCCTAGCCCTACACACTACCAGTGGATGGGGTGCGCTAGTTGTTGGTCCAGAAGTTGAAATTGATCATGATGTGAATCAGCTTTGCAAGGCTCTCATTGAGCACTGAAACCCTGCAAAATCAGGGATGGGAAAGATACCTCTGCGGCACTTTCCAAGTACAGGCTGGTTGCAGAATCAGTTTTAAAGTAGGATGCTTGGAGCATTTTCTCCAATTTTTCCTAATGTCTTAAATTCACCAATAGATTTCTATAAACAAGTGTGCAAACCTGGATATTTCCTGTTCTAGGAGTCACCTTTATATATGTAGAAAATTGATATATATTTTGCTTTTTGCTTCTATATGGAGAACTGTATATATGTATCAAATTGGTGTCCTGTGCAGTATGAAGACTTCTGTGACCATGAATAGATTAGTTTGTTCTGATGTCTTCATATATAGCTTTATTCTTAGGAATATAATTTGAATATGATGTACAAAGAGTGAAGCTTTTCCAAATTGTTTTTATGTTTTGTGAAAGTAATCTCAAAACTATTGCCTGTCTTAATATCCCTTGTCTTAGTAATAATGTACTTGACATTTATGTTAACTAGCATAATTAATAGTAAAATTGCTTCAAACTAAAAGAGAATCATTAGTACCTTATCTTAGGTGCTGGAAGGAAAAGTAAAATGTCATTGCTATGTTTTCATAAAAAAGGAAAATGAATAAAAAGTTCTGTGATTAATAAGACTGGCAAATCATTAAAATTATCAAATGGTCACAGGGAAATTAAGTTTGTCACTGCTTCTCACAGGGCTTTGTAGATCAAGAAGGTAATACTTCTTTTATGTCCAGAGGATGACAGACTCCTACGTGGTCTGGAGGTCTGCCTAAAGAATAAGGTTCAGAACTGTGAACAAAGGCAAGGCACTGCAAGGAGTGGAGCAGGACTTCTGCAGTAAACTGAGCAGTTGGGAAGTGAGACAAAATGTCTTAAGTACCATGGTACTTTAGGAAAAGAAATTTAAGTAGCACTTAGAGAATCTATTAATTTTTCCAAGTCTTGTGTGGGGCTCCTTAAGAGAACTAGGTCAAGAGCACTGTTGTGAACATAAATGTAGTAATCAAAAATAGTGTTGAGAGATTACTTTTCCATGAAACACTATTTTAAGTGATAAAAATATAGGCGTCTCCCTTACTGCCAAAACTGAACTGGTTGTGTTGGAAAAGTTGTCTTGCTTTCTTTAGTTTCATACAACTATTAAAAGAATAAGGTGCTTTTTTAATATTCTAATTTTTATGGTGCCACTTTTGGGTTATTTTTACTCTTCATAATGCAGCTTGAAAACACTGCCACTTTATAAATCTATGACCAATGAACTAAACAGTCTACAGTTTAATCATAGTGTAACAAAAGAAATTCGAGTTAGCATTGACATGCTAGAAAGGTGGAAGAAAACAAACTCTATTCTCTTTACAAGATGGAAAAAGATGAGTCAGATTAGGTGGTAACTGCTTTAGATCTTGGGGTTGGGCCAGTAAGAGCAGGACTAGAACTTCTGGCATGAGAGGTTTTTCAGCTCCTCAGTGACCAAACATACAATTTTTTAATTTTGTGGCTGTCATTTTCCTTAAAAGCAGTTGAAAGCAATTTTTTTTTTTTTGCTATTTATAGAGTAAACATGAATAAGGAAAAATAACTTTATTTTAAAAGAAATCAGATTTCAATGTATACATGAGATCTTTCACTGAGCTCTAAACTTGATTATATATGCTCATTATAACATTTCAGTGACATTTTGAATTATCAGTTTCAAATATAATTATGGTAGATTTCAAATAAATCTGAGAAGAAAAAAAAGTCAGTAACCTAGTACATACCCTGAGATATTTATTTCTGCAGTATATTTGGGATTCATCACAACATTTACAAATTGTAACAAAAGTTTTCATTATATGTTTCGTATGCTCAATCCTCTGCTGCAATCCAAGTAAAATAATGATGATAACCAGTGCTGTCTTGTGGTGCTGTGCAGTATGGATAGTGGTTACTGCTGTAAAGCATAGTCAGAAACAGTACTCTGGCTCCAAACATCTTTTCATAAATAGCTACTACTAATAGAACTAAAGACAGCATACAGAACACAGCAGTCTTGGATTGTAGCATGCCCAAAAGACTTAAGCAGTTTTTCCTCAATTTTTTTTTTTTTTTGGTTGTTATCACTCCCTTGACCAAGGGGAAAATAAAATTAGACAGATTTAATTAATAAGCATAATTTTTTTTTTTTTTTTTGCGGAACCAGGGATTGAACTTAGGCCCTTGTGCTTGCCAGGGAAGTGCTCATTCCACTGAGCCATCTCCCCGGCCCCAGCATAAATTTCTAATGAGCAAAATTAATTGTTAAAGATTTTTTTTTTTTAAATCAAGGCTAAACTTTGGAAGGCTACAATCCTTTGTTTGAAAATGCACACCTTAGAGTTACTAAAAATGAACAAACTCTTAGGGAAAGAAAAACCTAGGGGGAACAATAAAGATTGAGAGTTGTACTTTGTCCTATGTTTATCACATTTTTGAAGAGGAACAGTCGCACTCCCAGGGTTTCTGATCCAGTAGGTTTTGGGAAGCCCTTCAAGTTTGCATTACCAAGTTCTAGGTGATGCTGTGCACTTTGAGAACCAATGGGGTAAGTATAGGTATATGTGTATGCATGTGTGGGTGTGTACACACCTTCCCAGGAAAATTCTAATCTTAAAATTATTGGTATGGGAAATATTTTTTTTTTACTTTTAGGATACACACATCTTAATATAGTAAAAGGCATTAAGTATCAAATAGTTTATATAAAATAGAGACTTATGCACAAATACCAATTGGTAATTTTCACAAAAACTTTCTACAAAGCATTTTACAATTTTTTTGAAAATTAACATTTTTTAATAGTACATTTGGTGCATATATGGTTTTTCACTCCATTATAATTTGTTTTATTGTCAGTGTCTCTTCATTTGATAAGGCCATTGGTATAATGGACAAATGGATAGTAGCCAGCTGTTTTTGAACTGCTTGAAGAGAATCTTGTAAACTTGTAGTCCAGGGGTAATTCTGGGGGGAAAAAGACAAAATTTGATTATTTTGTAGGTTCTCAAATTTCATAAATATAAGTAAACCAAAAGCTGATACCCAGGTTTGTTTTTTAGAATTTCTAAATTTAACACTTCTTGCCCCTCTTCCATAGGTGGCACCTAGGATGAAGAGTACAGAAATGCTCATCTGATTTAGAAACTTAAAAAAAAAAAACAACAATAACAACAACAACAACAAAAAACCAAAAAACCTCAGGTCCTACTAGGGATCAAGTAACTACTGAATGCTAGTGAATATTGTTCATATACCTAAGCAGGAATGGGGGTTACTAATGATCTTTGAATAGTTAGCAAGATAAGAACATGCATAATATGGCACATTTTCTATAAGGTAAGCATCATACATGCACACAGAGATGTAAGATGAGAAGAAAGAACATATGCTGCATACTTCGTTGATGGTGGGACTCAGTGATATTCAGACAACAGGCTTTTCAAGATCTTAGCCTTACCTTTCTCCAAGGAAATACCTTTGTACCTAGAAGTATTCAATGTGAAGCCTAAGGACCTATGTCAATTGTTCATTCCTCATGTAAATAATAGGACAATAATCTTCACACATTTTGCAAGGAAAATATTACTTAGTAGTATTGAACATTTTGAAAATGACATTGGCATAAATTTTGGTTTATAATAGATGCCACTGAAAATCATCAAGTCTAAAGCAGTTAATGAGGAGCACTGCTTTCATACTGCCAGAGAAAGCTAGGATTACCATGAATGGACAAACAACCAGCAGTAGTGCATGGTATTGGTCCTCACTGTTTTATTGGCTGTTCTGTATTTTGAGCCTTCTATTGGGAAGTAAATTGATATCAATGAGTTTCTAAAAGTCAGACATCTGAGGTGTCCTGGATTTAATAATCCATCAAAATGATACAGATCAATGGAATCACCTATCCGTAACCATCTTACAATGTAAAGGAAATGCTCACATCTCTCTGTACTGTGTTATAAAAAGATTACCTTGTAAGGTGGCCTATGAACCAAACTCTATTGTTATACATATGGTTAAATATAAACTTTTGTAACAGTTCCTCATCACCAAAGTCTTATGTAGTCAGAAGTGGGACTGATGGGAAGGGCTTGGATCACAGGCATGCCTTACTCCTGAATGACTTAATCCACCAATGAATTATTGTTGAATGTGCTGAGAGAAAATGGGCTTGGGCAGCACAGGTGGGTTACTGGGGGCATGTGGATTTCCACTGCTCCTCTCCTCACCCTCTGGTTCCTGGCTGATGTGGGTTGATCAGCTTTCCTTCATGATGCCAACTAGGGATTAAACCCACAGACTTGTGCTGAAGTAAAACTCTTAAATTATGTGTGTGGGATACTATCCCAGTGATGGGAAAGTGATTAATACAAGCTGTAAAAATGGCTTCTGGGTTTGTAACTGTGAATGAGATGACCAAGTCTAATAACGAGGCAGAGGAGAGCATAAAGCTTTGTTTTTCAGTCTTGTCTCACTCCAAACAAATAATTTTATTCCGTGTTCCAGGTTAAAAAAAGTCAATAAAAAGGACTAATAAGGTATGGGATAAAACAAGTTCAGGAACTGTTCTCTTAACTCCATAGGTATTTCCCCCCCTTACCTGAAATTGCTTCAATACTTGGAATTGCAATAGTGCTGTAAGTACTGATTTTGTTAGATGACAATGTATAAACCGAGGAGTCCTCTGTGTTTTCCTGTCCCGAAACTGAATCAATAAAAAAAGAGCCCCATTTTTTTGATAAGGTATTTAGAGGCTTTGCCTTTGGTCCCTAAAACAAGAGAACAAAATAACTGATTAATATTGGAAATTGATTAATTTCAAGTGGTCTTTTTTCAAAATGGAAAAACGATCACATTTTTGGAAGGAAAATAACATTTATTAAAAAGTATTCTTTATTTCAGTCTAGAACTGAGTATTTTAAATGGTCAGTTCGATATAATCTGAAAAATACCCCAAATACAGCAGTCTAGAAATGTACCTTTCCAACAATTAAAATAACTCCAATTTAATTATTATTGTAACATCTAAAGGTTGGTTAAAAAACAGCTTGGGTTGAGTGTGGTAATACACACTTAATACTCCCAGCACTCAGGAGGCTGAGGCAGGAGGATCCTGCGTTGGAGGCCAGTCTCGGCCTTGGGTTTCAGGCCAGTCTGGAATACAGTGTGAGACCTTGCTGAAAGGCAAAATGAGAAGAGACATTGGTATAATTTTTTTAGTTGTTACTTTTTAAAGTAATGCAAGGAAGACAATTATTTCTTACTACAGATGTACTGGAACATGAAGCCAATCAATTGATACAAGGTTTCAAATTATTAGTGTTCTTAAGTATCTTACATTTTTGGCTATTCACTGGGAATACTGAGCTAAGTATGTCCACTTCTCTTAGGGCTGAACACAGTTCTCACATATCCTTCACCTGGGAATCTGCACAGGTGGAGGTCACACCCATTGTACTTAACCCTGGATAAAATAGCATTTGTTTTTGATTGAAAGGCCAAGTTGGTGTTCACCAAATTAAAGATTATTTGCATTGCATGCAGTGTTGTCAAATGCAACACAATAAAACTCTAATGAACAATACAGGCCCCACTTTATGTTTTCCACCTAATAGAAATGTGTTGGGGCCAGGGAGATGGAGCCTGAGTTCAATCTTTGGTTTTGGCAAAAAAAAAAAAAAAAAGGTGTCATCTTTTCTTTCTTTTTTCTGTCCTGGGAATAGAACTCACAACCTTACACTTGCCAGGCTGGTGCTGTGTTGCTGAGTTCTATCCTTGCCCTCTTGAACTATTTTTTAAATTAATATTAAGCAACCTAACTCAGTGTAGGGAGTGGCTAAAGCTTGAGATAGACTGTATGTAACCTCCTGAGACTATAAATAAATGGGCTATACTGGTTGAGCAGGTTTTTCCCTCTCACTTGGAGAGGGCTTCACCTTACCTCAGCTTGCCCTCTCTTATCTTTGTTTCCCCTCTTTTATCTTTATTTCTCCATCTTCTCTCAGTCCTCCCTGCTCCCCCACTCCCAACTGGAGGAAGCTCAAGAGCTGCATGGGAAGCAGCAACTCAATTTAGCCAGTCTGGTTGCTTTAAGATGGTACCTTGCCCCTGTTTACTTGAACTGTAAGTATTACTGGTGAATACTGGTGCCTCCCTCATAGGGAAACTTTCTGTCAGTCAATCATCCTGATGCCTTTTTCCTAATTTCTAACTGAATATTGGATGTCTTATATGCTGGGTATCAACCTATTTCTAATTTTACTAGGTGGGATCATATTACAGTGCAGGTATTCATCAGTTTTTGCCAAATAAAAACATCAATTTTATGAAGTTTGATCTAGTCGGATGTGGTGATGCATGCCTGTAATCCCAGCACTTGGGAGGCTGAGGCAGGAAGATTGCTGCAAGTTTGAAATGAGCCTGGAATACAAAGTGAGCTCACAGCCAGCCTGCACTACATGGCAAGGCCCTGTCTCAAAAAAAAAAAAAAAAAAAAAAAAAAAAGGAAAGAAAAGTTTGATTTATGCAAATGTAAAACCCCTTTCCCATTGATAGCTGTATCCTAGGTATCATGAACAAAATACCTAATATTGATGTAGTTGGGCACACCAATGATTCTAATCTTTGTCTTTTGGGATGTAACCTGAGAAGTCATTTGCTACCTGGAGGTTAGAAAAGTACTTGGCAAATTGAAACACCACTGACACACATGTGGATCCCAGAGTGCAGTGCCTGAAATGTTGGGGCTCACAGCATCAGTCTTGAAATAATCTGGAGAATTAGATTTTTAATTACATTTCTGAAATTAATTAAATTTCAGGCTCATTGAAGTAATTAGAAATGCAGTTACATTCTTTTGCATTCAGACTTTAAGCTGGCCAAAGGACAGCACCTTTTGTATATTCTGTACTTGGTCTTGTTTCTTAACAATCACAAACTCTACAGGCTCTCATGCAGTGTTCTCTTCATGGACTCTTCCGGTTGGAGCAACCGAAGGTGCTGACCTTCTGCCTTTTCTACTGGGAAGCAGGAAGCACCCATGTTGTCAAGAGGGGCAATGTTGACTACTTGAGTGTGAGGCGCTATTGCCACCTTCATGGAAGCGTGCAGTGCTGAATGACAGACTGGACTGACACACTGATGCAGTCTGACTTGATATACTGTGGTTCATGTCAAAAGGTGTTTGTAGAGAAACAAACAAACCCACATGGTTGGCATTTACATTCAAATACAGGCACAGATGCATGATAGATTTTCTATAAAGCAGATAATACAACTAAAGTATCCTGACATGTCTACTAGGGATGAGCTCATCAATACAAATACTGCTTCAGAAGTGAATTACTGAAATGTAGGCATTCATGCAGTCCAGGATAATTTTGAAGTCAGGTACTATAAAGACATTTCAGCTTTCACACAGTTGTTTTCTCAAGCAAAGAGTAGGCAGGCCCCTTACCTCATATTTCCCCCTCTTCTCCAGAGGCTCTGCCTCATGCTTTTCACCTTCCTCGCCCCTGAGTTCTTCCAGAATGAGCACGGTCTCCCACTTACTATAATGACTTGCTGGGAAAATGTCTGAGTGCATGCTGTCACCAAAGTAAACGACCTAAAAGATAGCAAGCTCTGTTTCAGAATGGTGGTTATTTTATGGAAAATAAGAAAATTTCTCAGTGAGTCTCAAAAGTATACAGCCAAAAATGGCCTGAATTTATACATCTTAAACTTCTGGATAATTTCAGAGGTGACCACTGACCTGATGCACAAGGCACCTGATAGAAGTTACACAATCCAGGTGAAAGAAAGAATAAGAGCTAGAAAGTTCCTAATGAAGTGAACTCATGTGTTTACATAAATGTTTGTAAGTGGATCTGTCCCTTGGTTTAACCACACCCCAAGGTTATACATGTTTCAGGTTTAACAAGATAACTTGCTACAGTGGGTCAGATTACCTAGCATACACTACAACTGCTCTTCAAGAGAATTTCTGGGCTCCACACTAGATGTGCTGAAGCAGAACCTCTGACAGCATGGCTGGACATGTGAAATCTTGAAAGCATCCCAGGTTTTCTGAGGCTAATCCCTTTGGATACAGTCTCAGTGGTGGTGATCCTATGACATACATGTCACAGTGGGGTCTATCATTGAAAGCTCTAAAAGGCTTGCCATGACTGGTCTAGAGCCTCCAATTTACAAATTTAGGCTAAGAACCATAGCCTTCAGCTCTAAATTAAGTACAGGGCTGTAGCAAAGTGGGAGCCAAAAAAGCAGAACTCATTACTCAATGATTTGTCCTGTGCCTGTGGTACCTGGTAAATACTTTTTAGAAGAGAAAATTCTGCTATAAAATGTACACTACATACAACATCAACAATGCGATCAGGATGTCAAAAGAAAATGTATCTTTAGGCTAGTCTGTAGAATAATTTCATTTACTGCTTGTTTTACATGCAGAAACTTCTTTTTCTGAGGAACTGGCAGGTTATCATTCCTGAGGCACCCCAAACACAAACTCCTCTCACTCTCTAGCATGTGGCACTGTGCTTGGAATCCTTGCTCCTTGTGTCATGGATAAAGACCAAGTCTACATCAACAAAGGGAAGATTTATTTAATCAGAGGTAAAAGGAGAGATGTGGTAGACAGGCAGAAGCAGATGATTCCACCACAGGAACTAAGCTGAATTCATTTATAACTAAGTTTTTAATTTTCAACTGCTCTTATCAGCAAGTGGACACAAGGGACTGTCTCAAACCAGAAATACCTTTGGTTGAGGTTTGCCAGTCATTTTCTTCAGAAGTTCATAAAGGTGAACAGCGTTCCCTTGCGAGTACCAGCCCGGCTTATCCAGAGATGGCAGTGCTTCCTGTTCCTCATCATTCTCTGCAAATACAGTTTTATGGTCACACATTTGATCCAGTGAGGTACTCAGCCTATGACAGCTGACTGTAGACCTACATGGAGAAGGAGCTTGCATTTGCTGAGCTTTGTCAACAAGCAGCACCTTGTGAGCATGCTTTTAAAAACCTTGAAATTGAGGAAAATAAGGCTCAAGGGAGTTATTCTGTCCCATATCTCAAAGCTAGTGAGTGATTTATTTAGTAAGCAGATACATACCTGCTTCTGCAAAATGGCTAAGGAAATAACATAATGGAAGCCATTAAGCAGTAATTTTTTTGGAATGGGGTTAGAAGGATAGATTTTATTTTATTAGTGGCTGATTAAATCTAGTCATAAGTTTGGTAGCTTAGTGGTCTTAACTGCTTTGCTCTAGCTTGGGTGGAGGAGAGTAGTAAAAGCACTATCTGACCTCAAAGCATGAGTCTGTGGACTATTCCAAGCTACCTGCTCTCAGCACTATGTTTATAAATCCAAACAGTTAAACACTATTTAGATAGGGGTCATATTTTTTTTATGGTCTATAGGAAGCACATGAATTTATTTTCATATATTAAACAATGTGAATTGTGAAGAGCACAATGTGGATATTGATTTTAATGTTTCATTAAAAATGCTAGATAAGTTAAAAATAAGTTATAAGTTAAAAAAAGGGGAGGAGAAAAACCAAAATGGAAATCAAGAACATAACATTACTTTGCATGCTCTAGGCCTGTGCTGTCCTATTACATACAAAATTTTAACAGAAATACACGTTTATGCAGCAGGAGATTCCTTTGTAAGAAATAAATATACCAGTTGTCACCTGTAAAAAAAATGCTAGATAATAAATACAACAGAAAAAAATAAAAGTGGGAATAGATGGTGGCTGATTTTTTTTAACTGTGGTAATTACAATGCTTACTTTATAGAGCAACTGTGCACATAATACTGATGAAGCAGGTACATCTATTATGTAAGTGTTTAAAAAGTCTTAGCTGCTAGCCTTTCAGTTTATTGGAAAAGAAACTGATACCTGGACAAATTAAGGAGGCAAAAGAAAATGTTTCTGTAGTATAATTTCAGTTACTGCTTGTTTACATATGAAAATGCTTCTTTTTCTGTTAAGTTAGTAGGTTATTCCTCTGGCACCCCAAACATAATTCTCTTGCACCGTCTGGATGGTGGCCCTCTGTCCAGTACCTAATTGTTGCTGCCAGAGCCAGGCCAAATCCTTGAAGCACTTCAAACCAGGGTCAGCATGAAATGATGGCCCAGAGACCAACTCTGATTTTGGGTTGCTGGATCAGAATGTATCACAAGGTGTTAATGGAGACCAAAACAACTGTGGCACAAGAGAAAATGTCATCTGGAATCTCTGGGGGGCACCATAAATGGACAGTTTTTACTCAGAGCAACTGTTGAGCCCCAGACAACTCCTGTGACATCTTTACATAATGCCCAAACAAAAGTCTGTCACTTGTGACGCAGACACAGGTGGGTAGCGCTGTATTCAATGCCTCTCATTAAGAGCCTGTGGCTCTAGCAAATGTTAACAAATTTAAGCAACTCAATAAGAAGACCACAGACAAAAAAAAAATTACATTAAGGAATGACTATTTAACTGGTACACTAACATTCTGCTGCTTTCATTCAGCAAGTTTTTAATGTTACTGGAACTGAGCTAGATATTTCTCTAAAGAAGATACACAAATGACCAATAGGTATATAAAAAATGTTCAGTATCACTAGTGACAGTAAACACAAATTAAGACCATAATGAGATTATTGCCTCATTCCTGTTAGAACAGCTTTTACAAAATGACAGAAGACAACACACGTTGTTGAGGATATGGAGAAAAGGAAAACCTTTCACATAGCTGAGTAGAATGAAGCTAGTATAGCCGTTATGAAAAGCAACAGAGAAAAATGTCCAAAAATTCAAAAGTGGGCTGGGAGTATAGCTCAATGGTAGAACACACACTTTGTATTGTGTGAATCCTTAGGTTAGGTCCCTAACATACCACACCAAATGAATGAATGAATGAATGAATGAATGAATGAATGAATGAATAAGTATGCCTAACAAATCAGCAATCCAAAGGACAGGAAACCAGTATTCTGACGAGATCCCTGAACTTCCATGCTCATTACAGCATCACCTACAATAGTCAAGACATGAAGCAAGATAGTAATTTGTAACAGTAGTTTCATATTTGGAGTGCCTGACATTCTGGTAGTCTGAATATGGGCGACTTGTCATGACATGCCATTTACTGCTATGATGTCTCTTGGGTAGGTGGATGTTCAAGAAGGGGATGGTGAATGAAAGCAAGAGACAGGAAAAGGAATATTGTGGGAGTGTCCTGCTTCAAGGTTGTATATGGTGAGATTTTTGGACTTATGTGCAAACATGCGAAGTATATAATTCTTTATCCTATTTTTAAAATATAATCTAATTTAAAAATTTTTTTTTATCATATTATGCAGGGACCTAAAGTTCAACATATCAGTACTTGATGAAAAATACCTGCTCCTTATTATGCCTAAGATGTTTGAAATGCAGTGAGATAGGTTAAGCTTAATAGCCTAAATCGTTTGATAATAACAATAAGCTTGTCTTCCGGATGGTTAACAACCTAAGTTTGCAGACCAAAATTAGGGCTACAAGGAAAGCCAACATTTTGGCCCTAACCTTCTAAGGTCAATTAAGACTCAGGACATATGAGAACTTGTACTGTAATGTCATGTACCTTGGTGGTGTCCGAAATTTTCTGATCAAGAAGATTATGGGGCCAAAGAGGAAAGTGATCGATGACGTAGAGTGTGCCTAAGGAGAGTCACATGGGGAGAAAACACTCTCTCAGGCTTTCCCAGAGAGCACAATGGCCAAGCAATGGCCGTGACTCATTCACATGGCTGCACTGACAAAGGTTCTACAATCTGAGATACAGGATCTCAGGATAAATCCTGAGGGGATTTCACTGACCTTCTCAGACCAAAAAGTTACAACTCTTATTGCACAGGTCCTGCTTTACCTTAGTCTTATCCATCCAGTATAAAAGTATGAAGACGAAATATGGGAAGTAAAGCCATGCTGTTATGTTGAGCTGTGGGGGACTCAGGTCAATAATTTCTGACATTGCCAGTTAAACAGAAGACCCAAGGCTATTATGGTCTACTGGACTCTTTTAGAATATTTTGCTGAGTTTACACACCTATAATATTCAATAACGGAACTTAGAAAAAATAGGGTATACAGATGAATGTCCATTTTGTATCTGTGTATTCGAAGTGGTTAGGATAGATATATAGTTGCATTCTCTTAATGAATAGAATGATTTGTTCTAATGGTGTTTGTAAATAGGATCTCAAGTCCGCATCTTGTACAACAATTAACCACTAAGAAGAATATATGCAGTGTGTTATTTGTTGAAAGTGTACTTCCGATTTGATTTGAAACTGTCTCATTGCTGTTTATCAATAAAATTTTGGAAAAAAAAAAAAAGCAAACTATTCAGTCTGTCCAATTGGCAAAACAAGGAATAAAGGCATAATTCTTTCAATAAAAAAAAAAAGACATGAAGCAAACTAATGTCTCTTGATGGATTAAAGAGTAAACAAAATGTATTACATGCAGCCGTCTCTTAGAATAGTATTCATCTGGGCATATGGAGGGGGTAAAAGGTATAACATTTGCATATGATCTATGAACATCCTCCCATATATTTTGAATCATCCTTAGCTTTCTTATGATATCTAATAAAATAAAAATACTCCATAAACAGCTTTTATACTATTGTTTAGGAATGACAACACAAAGGCCTGTACATGCTCAAATCTTTTCAAATTTTTTATCAGTGGTTGGGTCAATCTACAGATGTAGAAGGCTGACTGTATACAGAATGAAGTACTACTCAGCCTTAAAATAAAAAAGAAATGTGAAACAATATGGATGAACCTGGAGGATAAAATCTTAAGTAAAATAAGCTAAGGACAGAAAGAAAAATACCACATGATCTCACTTATATGGAGAACACAGAAAAGCTGAACTTACAGATACAGTAAGAGTACATGTGCTTGCCAGAGGCTGGGGAGGTAGAGAGATCAGAGATGTCATACAGAAGAAAATTTCAGTTAGACACAAGGAATAATTTTAAAAGATCTACTTCATATCACATGACTACAGAACAATGATGTATTATATTTGAGAATGGTGAAAGGAGTAAATTTTAAGATTTTCACCAAAACAAATAGTAAGAATACTAGGCAATACATATGGTAACTTAGGTTAGTTATTCTCAATGTAAACCATTCATTAAAACACCCTATGGGTTACCAAAAGTATATAGATTTTTTACTTGTCAATAAATACTGACAAGTAAAAATTAAATAATAAAAATTAAATTGAATAATTTAAGTAAAATTTATAATAGTTGTTAATCAGAAAAAATAGAAGTTTGTTAGAAAAACCTGAATTCAAAAGAGGAAAGTAAGGGGCCAGGGAGATGGCTCAGTAGAGTAAGTGCTTGCCTGGCAAGGAAAAGGGCCTGAGTTCAATCCCTGGTTCTGCCAAAAAAAAAAAAAAAAAAAAAAAAAAAAGAAAGTAAGTTTTTCTATACCCCTAAATATAAACCAATTTAAGAAAGGGTACACTTATAATCAGCATTTGTATATATTTTGATGTATGATTTATAACATTGTCAAATTACAAATTCAACAAAAGACTGAAGTGTTGGGCTGGGGAGATAGCTCAACAGCATAAGCGCCTGTCCAGCAAGTGCAAGGTCTTGAGTTTAATCCCCAGTACCGAGAAAAAAAAAAAAAAAAAGTGTTTTGGTGAAGTACTTGAATGATTATGCAACTACATAATCATTATTACATGAGCCCTGAAAATATAAATCTAGCATTGTAAAAAAGAGGAAATTATAAGAGGGGCACTTCTAAAGTCACAGTGTTTAAGCAATTTATCCTTTTGTCGGCATGGTTTCAATTAAACAGAAACACACAAAAGCTGCAGTAACTTGCCAGCATAAGTTATTGCATCAATGGTCTCCAATATGTTAAGAATTTGGTATTTTTTAATGTGCATTGCTGTTCATTGTTTGTGACATTTTAATAAAAAAACTATGAAATGCCATAAATACTATTACAAATACAAATTTTTTGGGAAATAAAACACAAAAAATAAAAATGCTTATTTGCTGATTACTTATATATCTAAATATTAGTCTGTAAAAGGGGAACACACTTTCAATTTTTTCTGGTTTAATTAAAAGAGTACTTTTGCCAGGTAACAAATTATATCTAAACAGGAAGCACTTCAATTTAAAATATGTATATTTTAAAAATTAACTCTTCACTTTTTTCTAGAGTAGGAGTTTTAGCATCACTACTGAGACTCGGGGCTGCACTGCCCTACTGGGCCACACTGCTCTGTCTCCTCTGTGTTATAGGATGGTTGCAGCACACTAGGCCTCTGCTGGTCAGATGCTTGCAGCACCCTGCTTCTGAGCTGTCCACTAAAAATGTCTCCAGACACTGTCCCATTTGCACTGAGGGGAAAAACTGCCATCACTGAAAACCAGTGAACTAGATTGTTCTCATAAAGGCATATCCTATTATCTTCCATGCTAATGTCTTCCACCTAAAACCTCAACTGTGCTTTCACAGCTAAAATTCCACACGAGAGCTGTCCACTGTCAAAGGTTCCAAAAGCTCCCATTAATTCTCAGGGCACTACATTCAGCCCCACGTGAAATGCTCAGACAGAGGATTTTCTTGCTGCCCACCAAGGGGGGATTTCTTGTTTATTTCTAAGGCTTGTTTGCAGCTTTTGTTCTATTTGAACATTTTTTCCTCGCCTCTTTGCTTTCTGAGCTTTCCTGCTTCCCTGACCATGATGTACTCACTTCCACCCTGCACTTGATCTTCTCTAAGATTTAATGCCACAATGTTAATATGTGCCAAGACTCGCCAAACCTGTTGTCCTCATTAATCTCTATTTGATCTCAGGCCCATGACTTTAAATATCCATTTGTGAGCTCATCAGCTTGAAAATAGATCTTCTGATTCTAGACCTTTTCCCTTCTACCTCAGGCCTGTTTATAAAGTCTTAAGATAGGACTAGTTACATAATTCATAGGAATCTCAAAAGTATACTGAAAAATCAGTTCTTAATTAGTTTTTTTCAGGCTTGCCAGGGCAGGCAGGCACTTCCTGGCAAGTTCTTAATTAATTAGGCCCACGTCCCACAGCATGTTCCTCTTCATTCCTACCCATGACTACAAATGGACCACCTGCTCATTTCAGAGAAAAGGATAACCAACAACTTGGCAGTTATTTTTGGTTACTTGTTTGTTTTCATGTTTGTAAAACACCAAGCCCAGTGTTTTCAAACTCCATGACATGTACTTCTCTTCAACTCCAGTCCTGCTGTCCCAGACCAAACCAACACAGCCTGTCCTCTGGGGCCCTGTAACTGACTGGTCTTCCTGTTTTTCTTCCTCTTTGCTTGAGCCCAGCTAATTCCACACTCAGCAGTCAAAGCAGTCTTTTTATTATCCTTCTGTCTTAAAATACTGAATGGATACTAACCTACTTAGCATAAAACTCAAATCTTTTCCACAGTCTGTGAGGCTGTCTAGACTGCTTAACCTCACCACTTCACTCCTTGTAACCCCACATCAGAATGACACACTTCCTCTCTTGCTGGACCACCACAAAACCCTTTCCCAGAGCACTCTGCATTCTCCTGTTCCCCAGAGGGACACTCCTCTTCCACTCATTACTTGCTTCTTGGAGCCCATCCTGCAACTCATCTCACCTTGTGTGTGCAGACAGACCTCCTTCCTTCACCCTATCATAACAATCTAACTGCAGTCAGCCCTTATGCTTGCTGACATGCCTACGTGTGTCTGCATCTGTCTGTTTCACAGAGGATCTCTTGTGTCTGACACTTGTCACCTTGAACCTAGCTTGGATTTCACTGCTCATGAGCCCATAACTCAGGTGAGTACTAAGAGTCAGTAACCTAGCACCGAATCAGGCTTTTTATAAAAAATGTATTTAGTACATGGTCTAGAGGGACTATAAGATCTCACTGTATAGATCGGACTCATAGTGATTCTCCTGTTTTCAGCCTCCCAAGCGCTAGGATCATAGGCATATGCAACCATGCCCAATCTCAATCATGGTCTCAGCACACCTTGGGGGCAGAGCCGGCATGGCATGAACCTGAATCACGCCTCTGAATGGCAGAGAAGTAGAAGCTGAAAGCAAATTCTACTACATTATCATGTTAAATGAAATCCCTGGATGTATGTGACCGACATGAATGCTTCTAAAGCAAAGAAGTATACACTGTCATTCCACCTAGCTGAGGCTGCTGCTGTAATGCCAAGAATCTGAGTCAAAGGTGAAAGAAATTATCTAAAAATTAGAATATATTCTAAAAATAGGCATAAAGAATTATATACTTCTCACGTTTACACCTAAGTCCAAAAATCTCACCATATACAACCTTGAAGCAGGACAGTCCCACAATATTCCTTTTCCTGTCTCTTGCTTTCATTCACCACCCCCTTCTTCTTGAACAACCATCTGCCCGAGAGACATCATAGCAGCAACTGGCACGTCATGACAAGCAGCCCATATTCAGAAGACCAGAATGACAGGCACTCCAAGCATGAAACTACTATTACAAATTACCATCTGCAGTGCAGTAGCTTAGTTCACAGGTATCAGTATATATAGTTAGTCAGGATGAGAATCTTTCCAATTAACTGCTAGATTAAAAAAATCTTCTGGAGATTCTCAGGATCATTGCCTTGCCCATCTTCTACATATAATTGTATGGCTTGACTTATTCATGTTTCCTAGCTCTTCTCCTTTCCCTCTCCAATACTATTTGGGCTACTGGACTCCTTTAGAATATTTTGCTGAGTTTACACACCTATAATATTCAAATAATGGAACTTAACAAAAAAAGGGTATACAGATGAATGTCCATTTTGTATCTGTGTATACAAAGTGGTTAGGATAGATATTTAGTTACATTCTCTTAATGAATAGAGTGATCTGTTCTAATGGTGTTTGTAAATAGGATATCATGTCCGCATCTTGTACAGCAATTAACCACTAGGAAGAATGTATGCAATGTGTTAATTATTGAAACTGTCCTACCAATTTGATTTGAAGCTGTCTCATTGCTATTTATCAATAAAATTATGGGAAAAAAGAAATTGTCAAACACTCCTGTGAATGTCTGTAAGTAGTATGTGTATTTTATATAGATTCTTAATATATATTCACTTTCATATTTCAAATGAAGCTAAATCACTACATAGGTCTATAGATTTTGTTAATTTTAAATACACATGTATTTATGACCATTAAATGTGTTTTAACTTCCAATAATTCCTGGGCTTATTTTATGTATTTTTCTTCTAACAAAACTTCTGAACAATCCTCAAATGTTAATTTGCCACTGAGTTTACTGGACACTAATTTAAACAGAAATAAAAGATGTAACAGGCAAAGCCAAACATGCTACCTTTCACTCTCCAATTTTGTAGCTCCTATTCCTGATAAGCAATCCATTTTATGGTCATTTACATATTCATTTAAGAAGCTTCCAGTGAATAGCTGTCATGTACATTCACTTTGCTTTATTAGTCTTTTTCATCTGGAAAATATATTTGCATTGTTCATGTCACCTCCTTCTCCATCAGCCTCTCTATACGAGAAAATTTTGACACCTGTCCCTGATGGTCTTGTGTGGTTCCTAAGAAAGAACGTTTTTTCTTTTTAATTGTTGTTATTATTTAGTTATGATCTTTGTAGTTTCTGGAGACACTTTTGTTCTAGAAAATAACCGATTCTCACTCATTACATTCCCTCAAATATTTATTGCGGCATTTATTTTGGCTTCAAAAATTAACGTAAAGCCTGTCTTTCATTTTTTAAAATGCTGGACAGATGGATATATAAACAAATGATTACAAAAGAAAACAATAAAGTTTAATACAAGCAGGCTTATTATCTTTTTTCTCTCCCAGGAAGGAAAGAAGACATGGTGCTGCATCTAACACAGTTTATCCACACAGTTGTTCAGCAGCAGGTTCACAGAAGAGATAAGACATAACTTACTGAGTGTATGGAAAGGCCTCTGACTTGGCGAATGGGAAAAGAAACCAGGCTTCAGTGCATTTGTAATCACAATGTCAAAAAGGTCTGCAAAATCATCCCTGAAAGGCAACAACATTTTTCATAAATTTACTTTAAGGAACTGAAAAGGTCCACATAACTGTACCTTAGCCTTTACATAGCATCGCTGCTCATCTTCTGACCAACTGTTACATGCTTCACACTTCTCTTATAGTCTAAATGAACTTCGCATTGGTGGGTGAGCACTAGTCTTCCTGACAAGTCCCTGAGGTATAAACATGACAAAAATGGAAAGGAGAAGTAAAGCAAGAAAAACAAGCAAGACAAAAGCAGTACAGTGACTACCACCAGAGCTGCCTTTCTCTGGATGAGAAGGTGTTGGTGAATCGAACAGTTTCTAACAGCTACAAATACTCAGGGTCTACAATAGTTTTCAAATCTGAAGACTGAAATCTGCTGGGACTTTTTAGTTTGAAGAATCAATAATAATTCTGTGTAGTACATGGCTTCACAGCAAGTGGCATTAGGAGTCTGGTAACATTTTTTGCAAAGTGCTCAAACATGATACTTTATTTTAAAATCAGTCTAGTCTTTATAACATATTAATTTTTAGATGATAACAACTGTAATTTTTGCTGGGTGTGGTGGTGCATGTTCGTAAAACCAGTACTTGGGAGACTGAAGCAGGAAGATGGCTGCAGGTTCAAGGCCAGTTGGGAGAGCTAAGCTAGTCTAAACTACATAGCTATATAGCTAAGCTAGCCTAAACTACATAGTAAGAACCTGTCTCGAAAAACAAAATAAAACAAAACAAAACCCTTATGACATTTAAGCTGTATCTGGCATTAAAGAACTATCTGGGCAAAAGGGAGTATAGTCTGGAAAAATAATATTTACCTAATATTTTAGAATATTTTTACAAATCAATAACTTAATGAGTAGAAATTAAGGTGGGAAAAAGACTCTGATCAGCTCAGCTAATGCAAAAGGAATAAAAATTCTTGAATGCTTAATGAGAAACTTGGTCCTACACAAGTGGCAGCAAAATATGGTACAGTTATTATTTTGCTTCTTGGAAAAGGCCACTGGAGACAATTAAGAGGGCTGCAGTTTGGGCACTCATTTCTAAAAGGTCTGCCATAACTGTTTATCAAAGCAGCAAACCTTCAAGCCAGCCGGGAACTAAACCTTGATTCACTATGAGGAACTCAAGCCTGTATTTTCTGCAGAAGGAAAAAAAAATCCACCTACAGATAAGTGTACTACAGCACAAACTAAATCCACAAGTTAAGAAATCTTCAGGCTATGTTGGCAGAGCTCAGATGAGAGGCTGTTTCTGCTGAAATCTGAGATGTGCAGGGAGCTCAAGAGCCCACCCGTGGGTCTCTCTGCTCTGACCCTGGCATCACTTCCAAGATAAGCATTAATAAGTACTCTGCCTAATACTTAGCCCACACTATTTAAACATTCCCTCATTCCTGTGAAGCACTACTGTCCTGTTTTCAGGATGACAAGTTTAAATCACAAAGCAATTCTAAACCTTGCCCCAGGTCACACAGTAGACTGTAGAGGAGGGCATAAGCTCCTCTCTGTTCTATTTTATGGTTTACTGCACTCCTACTGCCTTGATTTTTATGCATATCAATTTCATCAGTGGTGGTGTAGACCTGGGCTCTACTCTGAAATACATAAAATGATCTTTAGTTCAGGAATCAGCCAGGAAGTGTATTCCATACCTCAGCATCCCCAGTAATCATCCAAAACTGAGAAACACAATTCATGGAAGACCTAAGGACACTTTCTAGAAGCTAGCTAGCTACCTCTGAGCTACAGGCACAGCAGCTCCATAACACTGCTCTGCTTAAATGTATACTTGACAGGTGGACGGGGAATAGGGTGGGGTGGTGGAGTGCAGTGCTGTAAGCAGATAATAAGGTTTGTTATGAGGCACAAGAAAAAAATGCTTGCCATCTGGCACTGTTTAATGTAATGTTATGATCCAATAATTTTAAGAAAGTAATACTATCTAATATGCTATCAGTATTTTATAAGATAATGAAAATGAACTGGAGCACCACTTACCCAAGAGTGTATTCACAGAGCAGTCTACAGTAATCACTGTGAGAACTGGTAATTAACAAAAGAATCTTCCCGGCATTCTTTAGCTGTTGAAGCCACTTTCTCACAGATTCAGGACAACTATGTAAATATTTGCCTGGATTTCTTTTTATTTCTGGAAAATATAGTCCACAGTTTTCTGAAAAATAAAGGTATGCAAGGGGTTTCTTTAAACATTAACTCAATGTTTTCTTAGACAAATTAGTCTCTTTGAAAGCTATGTGAAAAGGACTAGATTCAAGCAATAGGAATGATGCAATGTTCACTGTTTTTTAAAAAGCACTTTTTAGGTCTGGGGAGATAGCTCAGTGGTCTAAGCACCTGCCTGGAAAGCCTAAGGTACCAGCTTAATCCCTAGTACCACAAACCGTGCTGGCTCCGGAACCCCAGGTGTGCCACGCTGGCCCCAAAACCAGGCATGGAGGCATATGTCTGTAGTCCCAGTGCTAGGGAGGCTGCAGGAGGATCACTACAAGTCCAAACTGCACAGCAAGACCCATATGGACAAAAAAAAGCACTTTTTAAAAATTAAAAAATAATGATGGTGGATATACTGATGGGCTAGGTGATGAGAATTAATAAACACAGTATCATGAACATTTCAAACCTAACTGTATTTGAGATACCAAATGATTAATATCCATTCAAACATTCAAGAAATAATTGCTGAACAGAGATAAGAACCAGATATATAGACAATGTACCAGGAATACATCTTTAGCACAAAGCAGTTCCTCAGGAAATTCATAGGTGCAGACATATGCCACAGAGCCCATCTATAGCCTCAGAGAGGGGCTAAGATGGAAAATGGAAAAAGCAAGACAGCAAGCCAGACAAGAGTAGGAGGCACTACAGCTGACAGTGAATGTTCAAAGACTTTAAGCATTAAAGTCCGCTACCTGGCTTGGCCCCTCTGGGTCTCTCTAGTGAATTTACTGGTTTAGGCTGAGTTCCAAAGCACACAGATGGTGGCAATATCTCCAGACATTTGGGCAAGATGAATGTTGTGTATACGTAGCACACAACTACAGATTGGGATGAAATGCTACTAGATCCACATAGCATTTCAAAACCACTGTTTTCTCCTGACTGTATTTGATGCATGAGATTTTTTTTTTTTTTTTTTTTTTTCAGAACCGGGGATTGAACTCAGGCCCTTGTGCTTGCCAGGGATGCACTTATTTCACTGAGCCATCTCCCCAAAACCACTGTTTTCTAACTGCCCTAATAGTTGCAATGTGAGATTGCATTAATGAACAAGAAATAGAGTCCAAGGTCTTACCATCTTTAGTTGCTAGGAAAAGAACAGACTAACAGAAAAATAATAGCTTGGAGAGTTTAAACTCAGTGGCAGACTACAATACTAGACATGAGTTTCACTTGAAACTGTCCAGTGTAATGTGCTGGAAATAATAGAAATAGTTATATTTCAGCAATGTCAGGATAGCAGAATCTCTTGGTGAAATAAAAACAAAACCAGAAATGATAGCAAATATTGTTTCCTGCCTGCCCACTCCACTGTCTTCCTGGATGTGGGAAAGTGCTGATTTGTGTGAGGTCCAGCAGGCACCCTGTGTGTGTGGGAAGGATCTGGGACCTTCTGCACCCAGGAAGGTAATTCTCTGTGCCTGCCAGTGAATTGTTAGGAAGGTGCAGCACAGCCAGACCGGGCCAGTGTGTGCCAAGGGAGGCCCTGCTCTCACAGTGAGAGGCCTCACCTCTCACCGCTCATGAGGGGTGCAGATCACTGACTCAGCAAGAGACGTTTCTCCTCCACTCCTGAACCTGGCCATGACTACAAGTCCTGCCTAGAAGTACAGCAGCTGTCTACAACATAGAGCATACATTTGACATACTACGGAGGTTGGAGCCGAAATGTGAAAGGCACTGGACCTCTGCTGATATCCGCAGGGCTCTGATTAAGCCACTCAATCAATTATCATTGGAAATACAGTACTATCCAACTCTAATAATTTCTGCTCATGTAAAATAATTCATCAATAGCTTTAACAGTAAGGACACCTATTACTTTTAGCCTCAAGAATCTCGATTCAGGAAGTGATACACTGCAAAAATATAAACATAACAAAGACAAGAAAAGAACATGAGAATAGCATTCAGACCTCTGAAACTGTCTAGGATATTTTTTATTATCCTAAAAAGCTATGCAATGGTCTTTACAAGCATTAGAATATATTTTCTGTTTTTCAGGGAAGACAAGGTACTTGTAAGGAGAGGCCAACTTAAGAAAAAGATAATTGGCTAAGAGCAGAACAATTTGATGAATAGGTGACAGTCAAAGTAATTTCTGAGGCTATGTCTCTCTTAATTATAACTGTCACATGAGATTATTTCATTCAAAAAAAAGAGCTTCTGTAACAGAAGAAACTTTATAAGGTAGATAATAAAAAGATTTATAGTATGTAATGGTGAAAACCTTTCCTATTCAGAAAATAACTTAATAAAGTTATATTTCCTACTTATATGTGCTTAGTGCCATCTATTGGTCAAAACACAAAATTGCTATTAAAAAACCCGAACATTTTCTTACTTAGACCCAGGGACTGGGTTCCATCCTGGCATGCTGTGCCAGCCCTGTCCCCTGGGGCGTGCTGAGCCAGAGACTGAGACTGAGCGTGATGGCGTGCACCTGTAATACCAGTACTTGGGAGGATGAAAACAAGAGGATCACTACGAGTCTGATCTGTGTAGTGAGACCCTGCAGATCCTGTACTAAATACATTAAAAAAAAAAAAAAATCTACATTTTCAATGAATAGTAAAAGCAGATACAGTATACCACCCACCCAAAAAAGGGATCAAAAGATGCTTGGAGGGAGGAGAACAAAAGAGAAAGGGGATAAAAGGAACTAAGATGTATTATGTCCATGCGCCAACTACCTACAAGGAATGTAAAAATGTACTACAAATATGTATTAATAAAAAGATTTGAAAAAAGCATACGTAAAATTTAAATTCCTTACCTAGATCAATTTGACTGACATTTCTTAATAAGCCTAATCTAAGAGGACAAGCAATAATTTAATCATAAAATAATACCATGTCCATTTTATTTACAAGCCACTGAAATGGGCAAACCAAAAATCTCAAGCCTTGTACAAATAGATGCCAATATATACTAACTAGAAGTTTCTTTCACTACCAAGAGATCATTGGCTGCCACTGGGAAAAATACTATTGTGTTCTTGTATCTTTAAATTATTACAGAATAAGAGATATAATTACATAAGTTTACAAATATTTTTTATTGAAATAAATCAAGGTATTAAAGAGGTACGATCAATATACAACAAACTATAATTTTTCTATTAAACCATTTCTCCAAGTAACTATAAACGCTGAAAGACAAAGAATACATCCTTCTGCTTACTGTGAAGCAGACATTTAATTGACGATTATCTAAAATATTGCAGGAGTAGACATGGGAACATTTATAGATACTCAAAGTAGCAAAATGATTTGCAATACACAGCCAAACCATGACAACTATATCAATTATGTGCTATCAAAGTAATTCTAAGTGCCTTCCCACTTCCTTATTCCCATCAAAGATCAATTGTGTTTAATTACAAATCCGACAGACTATCCCCGACTGGAAAAGACAGGGAATTCAGATCACAGGGACAAGGAATGATTCTGCTTGTTCTTAACTTGAAAAGAGTCTGAGTTTTCACACAGCCTCTCAGGGATTTCTATTTCACTGCCATTTGACATGACTCATATTCCTGGCCTTTCCACTCTTCTTGCATTTTTTGATGTTACCGTTTTCTATGTCCCAATGGGATAAGAAGTTGTATTTTAAAAAAACTTGTTCAAAAGAATAAAAGTTTGGCTCTCCTATGTTAAAAATCTGGCTAATGTAATGTCATGGAAATAGCAGATCATCGCAACAGTCTCCTAAGTCCCTAAAATGGCCTGCATCCATCCACAGGACTTAAGGACCTCTTGTGGTAAAACAAAGTCAGTACAGCCTGAATATTAAAAGCACTTTATTTTTTTTTAACAAACAGCTGTGCCAGAGGACTGTGTTTTTCATTAATAAGTGAGCATTTTTCTTGAAAACTGTACCACTACTGCTCATGTGGCTTGCAGCAAGAGTTCTCAAAGCTGCAGTCTAAGTGGACAGGAGATGGTGGGGCGCTCACCCTCCATTGAAAGCCTCCAGCTGAGAGCTGGTTGCTGTTTTTACTTGCAAAACATAATTTAGGAAATTTAAGTACAACATTTGCTAGCTAAGAGCACACTAGTAAGCAGATAAAATATTTATGCACTGCTTACATATACTTAACTGCAGAGATGATGAGCTTAATTAAAAAAATTTGGGGGATAAGACTGAAATATTTTTTAGAGGACTAACAATAAATGTCTTATGTACAGGTGGCAAAGGAGGATGATGACACATAATATTTTTTTAAAATTTTAAAATTTTTTTCCAGGTTATTTTTTTATTTTTATTTTTTTGCCATAATTTTATTGATAAACAAATAGCAATGAGACAGCTTCAAATCAAATTGGTAGGACAGTCTCAATAATTAACATACTGCATACATTCTTCTTAGTGGTTAATTGCTGTACAAGATGGGGACCTGATATCCTATTTACAAACACCATTAGAACAAATCATTCTATTCATTAAGAGAATGTAACTATATATCTATCCTAACCACTTTGAATACACAGGTACAAAATGGACATTCATCTGTATACCCTTTTTTTGTTAAGTTCTGTTATTTGAATATTGTTAGGTATGTAAACTCAAAAAAAATATTCTAAAAGAGTCCAGTAGCCCATAATAGTATTGGGTCTTTGGCTTAACTGGCAATGTCAGAAATTGTTGACCTGAGTCCCCAATAGCTTAACATAACAGCATGGCTTTACTTCTTATATTTCGTTTTTATATTTTTCTTCTGGATGGTTAAGACCAAGGTAAAGCAGGACCTATGCAACAAGAGCTGTAGCTTTTGGGCCAGAGAAGGTCAGTGAAATCCCCTCAGGATTTATCCTGAGATCTTGTACCTCAGATTGTAGAACCTTTGTTCAGTGTCAGTCATGAGGATGAGTCATGGCCATTGCTTGGCCAATGTGCTCTCTGTGAAAGCGTGAGAGAATGTTTTCTCTCCATGTGACTCTCCTTAGGCACACTCTACATCATCTATCACTTTCCTCTTTGGCCCCATAATCTTTTTTTTTTTTTTTTAAACCAGTAATTCAGTTTATTTTCTTTTTTTTTTTAATGCACCAATTTATTTATTTATTTATTTTTTCAACAAATAATACACTGCATATATTTTTCTTAGTGGTTAATTGCTGTCCCATAATCTTCTTGGTCAGAAAATTTGGGACACTACTGAGTTACATGACATTACAGTAAGCTGGCAAAGGAGGATGGTGACACATAATATTAAAAAAAATTCTATTTATGTTCTCTCTATTAATTTGGGGCAGTATTTATAAATGAAAAACATGGAGACTCTCTAGATTGAAGAGAAAATCTGTATGCCATACATAATGCTTAGCAAAGTACCTTCAAGAAGAACTGGGGAATTAAATCTATAATGTACAATATAACTTATAAAATTTACTATTTAACAATATCTGACTTTGTATTTCTGCTCTTTAACCTGTTCCATGTATGACTGTCCCCTCTGGTGGCAATAACAGATCTAATTTCTTAACAGACCTTTTACTAATAAAATAAAGTCTAGTTAGTTACTGGAATTTGAGTAATTACTACCCAAATAAAAATACTAGTATCAGGGCCAGTGAGCTAGCTCAGAAGACTCAGTGCCTGCTTAGGCAAGCACAGGGACTGGGTTTGATCCCTGGCACCATATACTGTGCTGGCCCCGCCCTTGGCCGTGCTGAGCTGGCCACTGGTGCACACCTGCAAGCCCAGTGCTGAGGAGGCTGAAAACAGGAGGATCACTATGAGTCCTAGCTGCATAGTGAGATCCTGTACCAAATAGTTAAATAATAAAGAAAAAAATACTAGTATCATTAATGTTATTTCAAAATTATAAGAATATTTATTTCATTAAAAGAAATTTACATTTATGAATTTCTTTACAACATTTTATACATAAAGCGTAATTTATGCAATGTGCAAAATATAATGGGTTTGGCTTTTTTAGCAGCTTCTGTGGTGATTTCTCACTTACTTCAACTGTGAAATACTTAAAGAAAAATTACCAATTGCTGAAATACATAGTGATTATAATAATAAGAAGTGAATTTCCTGAGGTGTTTCCTTCCATTAATCACAATCCAAAAGCTTTTGCTATTTTTTCAAAACACAGATCCATCTTTTAAAATACAGGCATTTTAAAAGATAAACATTTATCACAAGGTTGTGCTATTTCCTTAATTATTTTAGTTCAAATAGTCTCAGTGTCCAGAAATATATTTTCTGAAAAATACAGCCAACAGCATTAAGAACTACAATTTGATGAAATCTGTTTCAGAACACATACAAAATGACTTAGCCAATGTCTGTTCTTATAGCATTTAACACAAACACAAAATCTAGGCCATCAAGTCTGTGCCATTTCTATACCAAGTACATGTACTAATCAAGCAGCTATTTTCACAATGAGGCACTAGTCTGGTTTGCATTATAACCTTGCAGCTAAATTAGCTGAATCTTCTTTATGACTCTGTAAAGTACCACCAGGCCAGTTTGGAAAATAGGGGGAGAGAGAGGAAAAAACATAACTTAACATAACATAACATAATTTTCAAATCAGTGAAATTTAATTTTTTTTTTTGTATTTTTAGGGAAGGGCCTACAGGGTATTCAGGGTCTCACCACTAGATTGGATTCAGAGCGATCCACCTGTTTACAGCCTCCCAAGGGCTGCGATTACAGGCACGAGCCACCACACCCAGTCTCAATTGCTGGCTCAGTGCACCCCCGGCCCCTGCACCTGCTTGCAGGTGCTTTAATCCGCTACACTATTTGGCTGGACCTCAAATCAGTGAAATTTTAATGCAGATAACTTTTGCCCCAGTTATACTTCCTCTGGACATCAAAGAAGACATTCATGCCACTATATTGTAATCAGCGCTGGTAATAATCATATTCATGCATTTTCTTTCTTCTGAGACTGTGATGTCTTTTTTAAAACAAACTTTTTACATATATGTTTATATTTGTATTATATTTTTCTTAGCTTGTGAGCCTCGACAATGACTTCTTTTTTTTTTTTTGTGGAACTGGGGATTGAACTCAGGCCCTTTATTCTACTAAGCTATCTCCCTGGCCCCCATATTTGTATTATAAAATGCCAAAAGAACAATCAATGTAATTGTTAATTTGAGAGATTTTGTTGAGAGGCTGCATAAGCTTTCAACAAAACCACTTGTGACAAAACAGCTTTTCTGAATGAACATAAATTTCATCCATCTGTGCTTTGCAGTGGCTCCCTGGCATGATATAACTGCCCCAAAAGGAAGTCTTGGGCCTGGGTCTCCTAGTAACTCTGCTAAAAAGCAGAGAAAGGGTCTCCTCACTTTGCCATCTCTGTAAAAATTTATGGATTTTTAAGACAAATCTAAATCTGCCTTTGCTATTTCCTTTATGATCTGGTTCACTAATAATCACTAAATAAAATATTTCAGGTTCACTTGGTCTGTTTGTTAATAAAGCAATAGCAACAGGGGCCTCAACAAACATTGTCAAGTCCAGGGCTAAAAAGCTTCCAGGTGGCAATATTTTCCCTTGTTAATGTCAGAGGAAGCAGAAAGAGTCAAAACAACAACAAACAAACAAACAAACAAAAAATGCACAGGATACTATATTTGAAGGGCTCAGAAAGCCTGTAACCTGATATGGATAAAAGCTCTATTGCTTAAACACAGTCTTAGAAGTACCTGAATAAGAAATAGGAATTTTTTTTCTGGCCTGAAAGATTAAAGATGCTTGTAGATAAAACCTGAGAAAGGTTTTCAGGCTAGCTTCAAAGAGAACGTGCTAAGTTTTACCTCAGTTATAAGATTTATTTGCTTAGATAGGTGACCACCTTGGAAGCTTTTGTTTTAACAAGAAACTGGTTAAATTACTGCTTATCTTGGCATAAAACCTCCCTTTTCCTATAGAAAAGAGAAGCTACAAAAGATCAGAAGAACTAAAATAAAACAAGTCAGGTATCCTGGGGCAAAGTATGCTAAGAGATGTGTTAGTGCAACTGTTTTAAGAAATTTTTGCACATTTATAATCCCAGCACTTTGGGAGGCAGAGGCAGGAAGATTATAGGTTTGAGTCCAGCTTGGGCAATTTAACAACACACTAAGAATAAAAAAGGGCTGGAGGTATAGGTTCAATCCCCCATTCTGCACCAGTGTTTGTGCAAGACACACACACACACACACACACACACACACACACACACACACACACGACTGACTTCTCTAGTTTTGAGTCACAAAGAGATCAGAAATAAACAAAAACCAGGAACAAGGAAATCATAACACAAACTACACATTAGATTTCACTTCCTATAAATGTTTCAGGGAAACTTGCCTCCCATTGGGGGCTGGAACGTTCCATTCTCTAAAAAACAAATGACCCAGAACACTTTCACAGTGTCTCTTCTAACCTGTGTTTTCTTTTGTGGCATTCAGATTAACAGAATGCTAACCTGGCCTTTTACAACATGCACACTATACTGTACTCTGATTCCCAAGTGAACATAAACAACTAAGCTGGCGCCCTGGCCCAGTCCTCACTCCACAGTGACCCCATGTCTTCTGCACAACAGGCTGCTCTGCTTCTCTCCTGAACCACCTCTTAACAGCCCCCAGCCCTGAGAGGTGAAAGGCCTCAGGCAACAGAGTGGAGGCCAGCGGAGGAAGGTTCCCAGGAAGTAATGTGAATCACTGTTCTTCTTTGGCCAGGCTTCCAGCCCAGTGCTTTCCTTTTCCATCTTGGTCTCTTCTTTCTCTGGCTTACCTCTTACCTCTTTCAGGCTGCCTCCTTCAGGCATAACCATACAAGGTCATATATCTTTGGTATTTTTGTGAACTAACATACTTACAGTCATATTAACATAACAATCATATGCATTTTAAAAAACAAACCTGAAAGGCCTTATTTTAAACTAAAAAATAGCAATGCTTGGCTAATTTAACACAAGGAATATAAAAATTAAAGTCATACATTTAGTCCTTACATATTATTACAGTTTGTGTTAGTAGAAAGAGTGTTATGCTTTCTTCATTGGATATATTAAGTCTACAATTAAAAACAAACCACTTACTTCTATACCCAAAGACTTGTGATGTTAGTAAGAAGTAGGCAGAGAAAGAATTTTTCTCTACTGTTCTTTCAAACACACTATGGATACCAAGATGATGTGTGATTCCTACCCAAAAGGTCTTAACATGGAGTGGGCAAACACAGATCCCCAAGATACAACTGGAAGTGTGTGTGTGCGTGCGCACACACACACACACACACACACGACAATGACAGCCAGCACACCAGAGGGTTGGGGAAGCAAACGGCTACTTCTCTGGCAAGTGTGGGCTTCTAGGATGGAAGTTCTGACCAGGCTGTGGTCAGTGCAACAAGTGCAGCACATTGACCGGGACACTGGGCTGCCCAGGAGGGGCGTGCAGAGGGCCATGAGGATGGATGGCAGGGGATTCTGCAGCTAAGGACTCATTCCAAGATGGGGGGCACAGGGAGTGAAGACTGTCTTCACAGCCTAGACAGGTACACACATTTCTTCCTGCTGCAAGCCTCTGCTTACTGTTTGCTGTTGTAGCCACTGACCCCAAGCTTTCTTGCCTTTCTAAATTGCATGCTACTTTAAAAGGTCATTTTAATCCTTACTTTTTCATTTTTTCTTTCCAATGAATATGCCCAATACTTTCATTTTCTTTAACATATTTTAGCTCATTTTTCTACATAGTTCACTAATTACATAATGGATTTTATCTTCCACTTAAGCTCTATGAAAGTACTTTTTGGGGCCAGGGAGATGGCTCAGTAGAGTAAGTGCTTGTCTGGCAAGTTCAAGGGCCTGAGTTCAATCCCTGGTTCTACACACACACACACACACACACACACACACACACTCACGTATTTTTTACTGTGTCATTGTAATAACTAGATTCCAGATACATGGGAGATACACAGTATAGATAATGCAACTAAAATTTCTTTTCTCAAGGAGGATAAACATGCTCGGGAAAGGTGATATTATTATGTGGTTTAACAGAAGAACTGATGGGCTAGGGAGAGTTCAGTGGTTTACGCACCTCCCTGACAAGCACAAGGATCAAGGTTCGACCCCCAGTACCACGCCATGCTGGCCCTGTGCTGAGCCGGCCACTGAAACCAGGTGTGGTGGTACACACCTGTAATTCCAGCACAGGGGAGGCTTGGACAGAAGGATCACTGGGAGTCTGAGCTACCCCGTAGTGAGACCCTGTACCAAATAAATAAAGATTTAAAAAAAAAAGAACTGTTTTTCTTCTATGAAAGGCAAGTTTCATTTCTACTGATCTAAAGGAGACCTACTTACACAAGAGAATTCACTGGAATCTCTGGTATGAGAAACCAAAAGTATAAATAAGGAGTAAAATGTGTAATAGATACTGTGAAATAGGAAGAAAATGTTCAAATGGAAAGGGGAACTAGGAATGGGAGAAGGGAAAGGAAGGCAGGAAAAAGAAAAAAATGATGAGAAAAGAAGGAAAAAATGGAAACAAAGTTTTTGTAAACAAGAAGGGGAAGAGGGTTTGAATGGAGGGTGGGGGAATGGGAAAAAGGAATCAAGTTATATCATGTATAGGTACAAATTCCCTGTAAGGAACGCTATCATTATGTATACCTAAAATGTACCAATAAACTTAACTAACAAAAACAAAAAAGAAATGCACATGCATATGTGAACTATAAAACACCAGTCAGACACTCATTAAATTAGTACCATACAGCCCAGACTTAAAGGTGCACACCTGTAATCGCAGTACTCTGGGAGGCTGAGGCAGGAGGATAAAAAATTTAAGCCCATCCTGGGCAACTCAGCAACTTAAGTAAGGCTGTTTAAAATAAAAATTGAGCTTAGTACATTGGCTCGAGGTTCAATCTGCTAATTATAAAAGAAAAATTAAGAAATTGGTACAGTACAATATAAAGAGTATAACATTCATGCTAATAATTTAAAATTTTAATGTTTTTTAGTGAGAACAAAGATTACTCTTATTATAATTACTAAAGTAATTTTAAAGACAAAATCTTTTTTAAAAAGGGACATTTCAGTTCTCAATCTAAATGAGACTTATGCATTTTAATTCACTAGAATCTAAAAGAGTAAAATTTTTTCTTGCAAATTTGAATATATTTAATGTACACTTACCATTTTTAAGGGTAAAATAAAGCGTTCCTGCAGCAGGCAGAGAATAACTGAATTTATTAAGGTAGATACCTACCAGCCCACAGAGGACCTGAAAAAGTATTATAATAATCAAAATATTTACTGAAAATTTTACTCTGACTTTTCTTTTGACCTAGAAAAAATTACAAAAGCATGTAAGTGATTAGATTATTTCTTTTCTTTTTTTTTTTTTTTGATAGGAAATGAGTTAACGGAAGTTCAGAGAACTCTAATCTCTAGGCTCATTCAATAACCAAGAAGGAAACATTCAAAATTCAACTTAAAAGAGGCAAATATTTCACTATTATTTGGTCTGTATTAATAATGAACCATAAATGAGCTAGCCATGTGTATTCAATGACAAAAATTTGAATGAAAAGGTAATCATGTACGCGTACACACAGGATAGCTAAGGTGATTGTTTTACTAATTTTTACTGTGATTTTTTTTTTTTTCTGCTACCAGGGACTGAACTGAGGTCTCTGCACTTGCCAGGCAGGTGCTTATGCTGCTGAGCTACCTTCCCAGCCCTTCTATTGGTTTTTGAAGGTAGCAGTTAAAGCTTAAAACATTTACTTTGATCAATTTTACTTGCTTATATCTAAATCTAAACAACCACATTGAAGACAACAATGTGCAATATAACAACCAAAGTTGAATACCGATGATCTTTTTCTAAGAATTGTGTATTGTCTCTAATGTCTTATTATTCTATTCTCTTTTATGAGAGGAAAAAAAGACAGAATCGCACTAGATCTCATATATGTCATGTAACAGTTCATATAAAAACAATGACAACTTCTCTTCTAGATAAGAAATCCATTTAAAACTTAAAAATGAGTTTAATTTAAATGGCTTGTGCCAGCAAATTAAATCAAAAATGAGAAAAAAAGGAATAGGGAAGGGACTTCACGATTTGCAGAGGCAGCTGTGGGGAGTGGCTAGTCTATCTCCACAATAAACTCTTCAAAGTGCTGAGCAACTCTGCAGTCCTGTGCACCGAGCTGTACACACATTACAGGACGTGATCCTAGTGTTCCTGGCAGCATGGGTCCAAGTTTGACAGTCCTCATTCAAGTTTCACTGCACAATCTACTTGGATACATAGATTTGGGCATGGACTCTGTTGGTTTATCTCTAAAGCAATGCTAGGAGGGCCCACCCCATCAGATGTGTGCAATAATCACTGTGAAACATGGAGCATGGTGCTTAGAACACAATGAACACTGTGTTGAAGCTGTTTTTACTTGAACAAGGCTATCAGACTTAAGTACAGGGCTCTGCAGAACTGAGTGCCTCGGGCCTGCAGGAGCCTCTTTTATGTGTTGCAGGACTGTCTCACATAAGGCTCACCTTCCTGACCCTCAAAGTGGTTGCTACTAGAACAAGAAGAGGGTCATGTTTGGAGTGTATGATAATATCTGGATCCTGGAAAACTCTGAGAAACACTCCAAAGACCAGATCAGAGGCCTCATATGGCTTCAAAGCTGGAGGGCCAGCAACATAATTCCAAAAGTAGTGGCTGGAAATAGAATGTTCACTGGCAATTTACCCAACCTCAACAATCACCTATCTCTATAAACACTTTAACAGACATGGAAGTACCCAGAGAGGAAAAAAGTACAAAGAAGGGTGTGGAACTTTTTCCTAAGAGGAAAGAATTTCTGATTCTCTCTGCAGTTAAAATGGGTCTATTTGGGGGAAAAAATGCTATGGGCCACCAGGTACACTGGAATTGCCCTGTACACAGGATTTGTCCTATCAAAATGTCATTTACTTTCAAAAATATATTTTAAAAAATGTTTCCTTTGGAAAAAAGGTTCCCCTTGTACAGAAAATCCTGGAATACCTATGGGAAATGGGGACTCATAAAAATCAATCTCCTCACCCAGCAGCTAGGAGTGTGGGCTGTGGAGAGGAAGGCTTGCTTACCATTACACAGTGGGGAAAAAAGCAAAGCAGAATGAAAGTCCTGTCTCCCCATTCTTTCATTCCATATTCCTTTTGATTTTTGTTACCTGAAATCAAACTCAGGACCTTACACTTGCCAGGCAGGTGCTTATGCCACTGAGCTATTTCCCTGGCCCTACAATGCATATTCTTTGCTACCTATGTTTATTAACTGTCCTGATTTAACGCCTTTATTAATTTATCTTGCAAACTTTCTATATAGATGTGTGAATACAATTAACAAACACAAAATAACTTTTATGTACCTAATTCAAAATTTAAGCAAAGATAGAAATTATACAAATGGCTGAGTTTTTCCTAAATAAATATAAAAGTAAAACCAATCTCCCCACACCTTCATCTGCCACTATTCCAGTATTAAAAAAAAAAAAATACCTTCAGAAAAATTTTCTCTAGCAAGATCAGACACTCTGGATGTTTGTGAGCAGACTGTGGGGCTCTGGAAGGAGGGGCACTTGACTTGATATGGTTCAACTTCCTAGAACCAGGAAATCTTTACATGGCAAAATATAACTTGAAATTATTCTGTACTTCCCCAAGTGATAGATGAAAACTATTCTTTTCTAAATTCTGAAATACTAAAAAAGCTCTAAGTCTTCTATAAACATCATCTCCAGATTGTCTGGACCTTAGGTGTTAGGTGCTTGGCTCCCAGCCTGTGGCTCTGTTAAGAGGTGAAGTAACCATTAAAAGATGGCGCCTAGAAGGAAGTTAGATCACTGTGGACATGACCTTGAAGCGGGTATTGGGACCCTGGCCCGTCTGTTTCTGCTTCCTAGCTGCCACAGGTGAAACAACTTCTTCTGCAACCATGGACACACTGCCCAGCCATAGGCCTCAAAGGAATGAGCCAAGTGACTGTGGACTTAAACTTCTGAAGCTATGAGTCAAAGTAAACTGCCTTTATGTTGAGTTAGCTCGGTATTTGTCTCAGTGACAGAAAGCTAACATAAGACAATTGGCATTGAAAAGTCGCCATTTTTATGGTTGTTCTTGATGATGTGGTTACAAGCTTTTGGATTTCTGGGAGGAGTTTTGAGATAACTGTAATACAGAGAAAATGAGTAATGCTGTAAGCAGAACTCGGAGAGGATTCTGGTGAGGGCTCAAGATAGACTGCTGACAGGAATCAGGACAATAAAGGCTGCACTTCTGAGATTTCAGGTGGAAATGAGGACTCTAAGGAAATAGACTAGAGACCATTTATCTTACATTTTGTCCACATCTTGAGATATTGAGATAAAGCTGAGTTTAAAGGTGATGAAGGATACATCAAGGTAGCACAGTGTTCAGGCAGTAGCCTGGATATTGCTGGCTACTTTTAGCCAAATTTAGTGAGAATAGGGAGCTAAAAAATAGCAGAGAATGATCTGAAAAACTTGCAGTTTGACTAGGAGTATGTATAAAGTTCCATCTAAGTAGATGAGGTTGCAAGAGAGAATAGTGACATTAAAAAGTGAGCCTGGAGGGCCTGGGGAGATGGCTCAGTGGAATAAGCGCTTCCCTGGCAAGCACAAGGATCTGAGTTCGATTCCCGGTTCTGAAAAAAAAAAAAAAAAAAAAAAAAAAACCTAGCCTTCTAAGGTCAATTAAGACTCAGGACATATGAGAACTTGTACTGTAACGTCATGTACCTCGGTAGTGTCCCAAATTTTCTGATCAAGAAGATTATGGGGCCAAAGAGGAAAGTGATCGATGACGTAGAGTGTGCCTAAGGAGAGTCACATGGGGAGAAAACACTCTCTCAGGCTTTCACAGAGAGCACATTGGCCAAGCAATGGCCGTGACTCATCCACATGGCTGCACTGATAAAGGTTCTACAATCTGAGGTACAGGATCTCAGGACAAATCCTGAGGGCATCTCACTGACCTTCTCAGACCAAAAAGCTACAACTCTTGTTGCATAGGTCCTGCTTTACCTTGGTCTTAACTATCCAGTAGAAAAGTATGAAGATGAAATATAAGAAATAAAGCCATGCTGTTAAGTTGAGCTGTGGGGGACTCAGGTCAATAATTTCTGACATTGCCAGTTAAACAGAAGACCCAATGCTATTATGGGCTACTGGACTCTTTTAGAATATTTTGCTGAGTTTACACACCTATAATATTCAATAACGGAACTTAGAAAAAATGGGGTATACCTATGAATGTCCATTTAGTATCTGTGTATTCAAAGTGGTTGGGATATATAGTTGCATTCTCTTAATGAACAGAATGATTTGTTCTAATGGTGTTTGTAAATAGGATCACAAGTCCGCATCTTGTACAGCAATTAACCACTAAGAAGAATATATACAGTGTATTATTTGTTGAAACTGTACTTCCGATTTGATTTGAAACTGTCTCATTGCTGTTTATCAATAAAACTTTGAAAAAAAAAAAAAAAGTGAGCCTGGAGACTGAACTTGACGGTAGAGCATCTACTAGTGTGCATAAAGTCCTGGTTTCTTTGATAGCAAAAGAAGCCTAATATTTTGCACTGAAACAATCAGAAGGATGCCTTGAGATCAGCTTGGGAATTTGCAGGACCCCACTCATCCCAGGCTCAAAGTATTAACTAATTTCATTTCTTTTTTCCTCCCCTCCCTTCCTCTCCCCTCCCCATTCTCCCTCCTTCCCTTCCTTCTTCCTTGCCCTGGTGACTCTGTTCACATAAAGATGTCAAGGGAATCATTTTTCCAGGGTCGGTTTTCCACTCAGAGGCCACCACATCTGTGCTTATAGTGGCTCCTGTTATAACTCATGCTGGTGCAAGGCCTTGGCATCACCCATCTGATCTGGCTTTGCTATCTGCTGAGTGCACGAGTTTTGGAGGTTTTGTCTTTTTTTAAATTTTTTAAATCAGGAGACTAATGGAAAGCTTGGGAGGCCAGGCAGCATGTGGCAGGGTGATGCATGAAGTGAAAGTGAAAGCCAAGTTGAGATGGAGAGCCCAGGAAGACAGATGTGAGAATGAAGAATGCCTGCTGAGGGACACTGGGAGTGAACAGAGCCAATTCAAAGAGCAGTCTGAGTTGCAAGGAGCAAGGCCAGAGGGCTGGGGTTGCTCAAACCTTCTGGAGAACACATCAAATATAGGATTTAAGGGTTTGCCCTGCTGGGTTTTGGTCTTGTTTTGGCCCAAGCCTTCCTTTCTTTGTTCCATTTCCTCTATTTTAAAAATGGTATGTATACCCTGGGCCAGTGTATCTAAGTAAATTTCCTTTTGACTTTTACAATACCTGAGTTTGCACTGAGTTTCCAAAGACTGAGGACTTAAGCTTTTGAGCGATGCTGAACTGTTAAGTTTATGGGGATTCTTCGAGATGGATAGATGCACGTGCCAGGGAAGACCAGCAATAAGCCCATTCACACAGATACTAAATGGGGGCTGTGGAATGTTATAGTCTGGATCTGAAATAGCTCACCAGACTGTGGCGCTTTGGGGAAGTGCTAAACCCTTTAAGGTGGGGCCTTGGTGGCCTGCTAACTCAGCTGGTTAGAGTGCGGTGCTAAGAGGTGGGGCCTTGTAAGGATGTCAGGCCTTTGGAAGTATTCCCTTAAAGTGGTGACTGGAACACTGTTCCCTTTCTTCCTGTTTTCTTCCTACCCACCAAAAGATGAATAGGCCCCTAAAGCAACAGTGTAATGCGATCATGAATGTAAATTTCTGAAACTACAATCCAAAATAATTTTTTCCTCTTTTTAAGTGGTTTACCTCAGTTATTTTGTGATAGCAACAGAAAGGTGAACATGATATGATATGAACATAATGCTAAGATACAGCAAGACATATACTGTACAACTCCACTTATATAAAGTTACAAATCAGACAAAGTCAACCCATGGTGTTAGATGTCTCTCCAGGAAGAACTGCTTGCTGAAAGGGAGGCTGAGGAGGGTCTGTGGGACCAGCAGTGTTCAATTTATTCAAGTTCACACCTAAGAACAGACTTTAACAGCAACAATAAGAATGCACAAGTGACAGGAGTTTCATGGGCATGAAAATGAATTCAAGAAATGAACTAAAAAACATATGCTAAATCATGCACAAAAGATCTACGTTGAAAGAACTGATGTTAACAAAACACTGTAAATCTGTTCAGTACAGAAAAACAAGCACTTGTTAATTTTTTTGTTTAAATTTACAACATTTAACGTTTTAGATTAATCTCAGTATTCTCTGTCCCCAAGGCTAAATGCTTTTGTAATTTCTCAATCCATGGAGTAAAGTTATCTTTATTAAACTTTTGAAAAAGCATATCCACTGTAATGAAATAAAAATGATTTTAGCAAAAGAATTTATTAAACACTTTTCTCTGCATTTTTATATTAATCTTGGTACTATTCATCACTACTGCATTGTTCTTACTCCCCAAAGATTTTCCAGTCATGGAAATGTTAAGTAATTAAAAACTGTCATCCCTTTCAGTTTCTTTACATTTAACTTTGGAATTTACTGTTAATTTGAACAAGAATAGTGGAAACACTGTCACTGCTCTAATATTTCAATGTTAATCTGCAAAGCATTCATAAATTTATAAACCACAGCTCCCTCTTCCCAGGCTATCATCTCAGAATTTCATTCTTAGCCTAACAGAAATCATGTGACTAGATTTTTGTTTGGCTCTACAAATTATCCTCAATCAGATTGGAAGTGTCATTGAACTTTGCCAGCATCAAGTAAGAGATTTGTGCCGGGGAAAGAAAATAGTCCTTTGCTTTCAGAATTAAATCTCTTGCCAGTAACAATTTTCTAAAGATTCAGACTCCTAAGAGATAAAATCAAGCTTTGTTTCTAATTTTCCTTTTCTCTTTTTTATTTCCCTTGACAAATAAGAAGAGGGGTTGAAGGGAAGAGAGGAGAATGGGGAAAAAAACCCCAAGATATATCATGTATAGGTACAAATTCCCTATGATGGTGAAAGCGCCGAATCCTAGCCACTAGACCACCAGGGAACTGTCAAAGTCCCTGTGATGAATGTGAGATATATCACCACTAAACTTAATCTTAAAAGTTAGGTGTACAAAAACAAAGAATCAAGGATAATATGGGATCACTCTCTTTTTCTAACCCCTCCGAGAGTTAGGTGAACTAAACTCAGTAATTTTTTTCTCTAAGTGTTGAATTTAAGATTTTACAATTTTAGCTTTAAATAGGTCAAAATTTATACTGACTTCTCTTCTGCCAGTGAGCTATACATTTCAAATATGCTAAGCATAAAAAAGCTTCTCAAAAAATGAATCAAACAAAACAATATTCTCAAAACAAATGGTCAAATGATCCCTTCTTTATAAACAAGAGTTAAGAGCTTGCATGGACAAGATCCCTTTTTTATTACAGGAGGGTTCCTGAACTGACTAGACCTGTGCTTTAGCATGTCATTATACACAGGTGGCTCCTTGAGTTAAGTCAAATTAAATCAAATTTAAAAGTCGGTTTCTGAGGGCTGGCCAAATAGCTAAACAGATTAAAGCACCTGCTTAGGCAGACACAGTGGCTTGGGTTTGATCCCTAGCATGCCGGGCCGGCCACGCCCCTGGGGCACACTGAGAAGTTGATTGAGACTGGGCGTGGTGGTGCATGCCTGTAATCCCAGCTCTTGGGAGGATGAACACAGGCAGAGCACAATGAGTCTGATCTATGTAGTGAGAACCTGTAGACCCTTACTAAAAAAAATTTTTTTTAAAAAGTCAGTTTCTGGCTGGGCCTGGTGGTTTGTTCCTATAATCCCAATACTTGAAAATTTGGGGCAGGAGGACTGCAACAAGTTTAAGGACTGAACTACACAGTGAGACTGTCTGAAAAATAAGAAACAAACCCCTCATCCTGCCCAAAGTCAGTTTGCGTACCTCCTCAGCCACATTTTAAGGGCTCAGTAGCCACATGTGGTTTCCTGGCAAGCACGCCGGGCAACACAGACATATATTATCACTGCAGCAAGTTCACTTGATAGTTCTCCTCTAGGAGTAAGTAAACTTCAGTCTATGCTTCCTAAAATTACCAACTGTGGCTGCATAAAGCTAGAGTGTGACATCTGGGTAAGAATAAAAAGTAAATATTATTTGGACAGAAACAGAACAAGGAATAATTACAACCTGAAGCCATGCTAAGTCTGCTGTATTGGCAATGCTCTAGCACAACTAGGAGACCTTGCTTCAGCTGCAGGCCTGTTCTCCTGTGCCAAAAGCAGCCAAGGATACTTTCCTTACTTCATGGTAGCACAGGTTGCCTAGCCAGTCTGAACCATAAAGACCCTCTGGGGAGCGGTAGGCACCTGTATTTCTGACTCACGTTATAGGATACTTTTCGTATCATCAGTAGAGCTGACTGGCAAATGATTACCTCACTGTCATGCTTAGAACCAAGAAGTCTCACATGGAATGATTCCACAGGTCACTGGTCATGGGAAGGTAACACGCTGGTCAGTTCCTTTTTTTTTTTGTGGCCAGCTCAGCCTGCTCTGAGCACAGGGCTGGTGTGGAAGGTGGTGCCAGGGAATGAACCCCAGTCCCCGCATGCTTGCCTAAGCAGGTGCTTTAGACTGCTGAGCTGTCTCACTGACCTCGTGGTTCTTTTTCCCAGATTACAGAACACTGTCTCTACATGACAAAGTGATCCTGAGTTCACCTTCTATAACACACCATGTTCAAATATACACATTTATTGTAGTGCTCTTTGTCCAACATGAACACACATACTTGTCTACTGAGAGATGATGCGAGTGTTTGGTATCATGCTAAGAATATCAAAGAGGTAACCAGTTCCAGTTGCTTCCATTGAACTTCTTTATCTTCTAGTATACTGTGTTTCTAAGACTTTACATGGAGTGACTCAATCAATAGGATCCCCTCATCTCATACTCCTATTCTGCATATGTTGGTTGCATTATTTTTGAGGAAGATATTTTCATCCCATAGCTGTAAAGGGGAGCTTACACTATGCCCCAATAGGTCCCATTTATTTCCATGTTCCCTCTTGAAAATAAAACAAAAACAAAACTAAAAATACACAATGGAGTATTACTCTGCCATAAAGGATACACTTTATTCATGTGTAGAAAAAGAGATGCACTGTTAGACCATAATGGCAAGTGAAATAAATCAGACACACAAGCTTAAATACTGGATGGTTTCTCTTATACAAGAAACCTAAGATATACAGAACAATATGAAAGCAAGTAATAGAAGTAGGAAGAGAGATTATTCTCAAATGGAAAGGGAATCAAGGAATTGGAGGGGGGGGGGACAAGGGGATGAAAAGAACACTAATATGTGTTCTGTACGTGTACCAACTCCCCACAAGGAATGTAATTCATCAGGTGCAAACGAATACTAATCTAAAACAAAAACAAAAAGCCCCCAAACCACTTTCAATCCTTGGTAGAAGAGCATATCTGGAAGCAGTGAGGACAGCTGCATTTATTAGGCAGGAGAAGGAAAGGGAAGCAGGCATGGATTAATTCACAGAGAAGGAATTTAAGTCAGGAAGACAAAAGAACTTCTATATAGCACCTTGTGGAATCTCTAGTTGAAAACCTAAAACTATCCCAAGCTAGGAGCAGGAGATATGGAGTATGATTAGTAAGGATACTAAACATCATCACAAAGTTGGGCATGAGGCACATGCCTGTAATCTCAGCATTTGGGTAGCTGGGTTCAGAGGACAGCAAATTAGATTACTGCCTGGGCAATTTAGAGAGATCCTGTCTCAAAACAGAAAATAAGGCCAGGCATCACAGCCCATCCTATAATCCCAGCACTCTGGGAGGCCAGATCAGAGAGATTGGAGGTTTAATGCCAGTCTATGTTACAAAGCAAGTTCAGTTCAAGGCTGACCTAGGTTACATATTAAGTCTAAAGAAATAAATAAGTAAATAAATAAGATATTAAAACGGACTGGGCTTTTTTACCATTTTGAGACAGGATCTTACTAAATTCTTAAATTGCCCAGCTGGTTTCAAATGTGCGATCCTCAGGCTCCCAGAGTGGTCTTATAAAACTAAGGAAATTATATACCAGAGCTCAGTGATACGGTTGTGGGTAAATTCACCATTACTTATAATAGTGCCCTAACTTTGTTTGGCTGTTTTAAAAAATAAACTTTTAGAAAAGTTTTAGATTTCCATATAAATTACAAATTAGAACAAATCTATCAACATCTTAACATTATGGTACATTTGTCATGATTCATAAAACCATATTGATACTTTATAAGTCAAAATAAAATACATTTGGGGGGCTGGAGAGATGGCTCAGTGGTCTAAAGCACCTACTTGGAACAAGCTTGGCAAAGCACAGGGACCGCGGTTCAATCCTCCAGCACCACATGCCAGCCAGCCGCGCCCCCTGGTGGGCTGAGCTGGCCACACACACACACACACACACACACACACACACACACAATAAATGTTAAAATAAAAAATAAAAATTTAAAAAAAAATAAAATACATTTGATTTAAATTTCTACAGTTTGTGCCTACCACGTCTTTTCTGTTCTAGAATCCTATTTAGTGGTTGTGTTTCATTAGGCTAGTTTATCTGTGAAACAATCTCAGACTCTCTGGACTTTTGCTTTATTTTCTTTTTTGAGGCATGGTCTCACTGTGGAGTTCAGGCTGGCCTTAAATTCACTTGTAATCCAGGCTGACCTTGAACTTCTAGCAGTCTTCCTGCTTCAGCCTCTCTGGTTTTGACAGTTATGAGGATTACTACTTACATTTTCTGTTTGCTTGTTTGGGGTTTGAGAAAGGGTTTCACTATGGAGTCCAGGCTGGCCTTCAACTTCTGGCAGGCTGCCTGCAAATTCATGATAGTCCTAACTCAGATTCCCAAGTGCTGAGATTACAGGCATTCACTTGTTAGATATTTTGTAGCATGTTCCTCAGTTGGAATTTGTTTGATGTTTTCAGGAGAAACTAGAGTTGCAGGCTTTTGGGATGAAGACTATGAAAGTAAAGCATCATTCTTACCACATCCTAGCAACATGACTTATCACTGCTGATGCTGACCTTGGTCTTGGCTAGGGCAGTATTTATCAGGTTTTTCTACTATAAAGTTACTCCCCTCCCTTGTCCACAAAGTATTCTTTGTAAAGAAATTAGTATGCACAGATCACACTTAGGGGATGGGAATTATGCTCCACTCTTGAGAGTGAAATATCTCTAAAAAATAGTTGGAACTCTTTTGCATAGCACCTTACTCTTTCCTTATTCATTAGTTCAATCATTTCAATCAAACTTGTTGATATTTACTTTGTTGAGGTATAATCCACTACTATTTAATTTTCTTTTCAAATTGCTTGAGCTTTTTACTGCCTTGAGAGCTTTATCATGTGATTAAAGTACCTCTACCAACTGTTCCCATCATGCTTTTAAAAAATTTTAAAGCACATTATTTTCTGGCAGTACAAGATACTTTTTCTTAGATAGTGCTTGCCCCACCTTAACACCAGACATTTCTCCCAAGAGCCTGTTTCCATTATTTAAGAATGGTTTTAGATATCAAGGTCTGGTGACCCCCCACCTCTCTGTCTCTCTCTCTCCACACACACTCACACACACCCTTCTTTTCCAGTCTTGTCAACAGATAATCTGAGGCTCAGAGTACAAAAACATTTGGTCAACATCAAGGCTGATGATGGTAGTTCTGGGTTAAAACTCACTTCTGAAGATAGTTCCACGTCCTTTTCATCTGATATTTTTTGAATGACAATTTTACATCATTTCTATTCTTGTTTAATTATTTTTCTGTTTGTAGTTCATGAAAGACAAACATGTAAGAGTCTGTCTTCCTCTGTGACATCAGGAATCAGACTACCAGATAAAAAAGTCCTTATTTAGGCTAAGGAATTGGCTCTGTCAAGTAAGAGATTCTTGTAGTTCTTACATAAACAAATTGAAGGCTCATTCTCTAACACAAGTTGCTGGAGTTCTGCATGGCATTTGCACAGCAAAAACTCTAGATGTGAGCAGAGTTACCCATAATACTGCGAAAAGGAAAGACAGAACTCCACACAAGCCTTCATTTCCTGGCCACACTGTCTGTCACCTTCTGGTTCAGCAACAAGTTGTGAGCTACACGGAGGTGGTGTGGAAAGTCTAGTGCATGGATGAGCCTTACTAAATAGATGGCTGTTATCCAGAAACTGTTGTTCACTATGTGGTGACCTCAATTTGGCGAGGAAGTGAGTGAATGGATCCTTGTTTGTTGATGTAGTCAATGTCACCTACGGGTTTGACAGGAGAAAGAACCCTTTAGTTTAGCACGATCTCTCTTGGAAATTTTAGAAAAAGTTTGTTTATTCCTGATTATTGGCTAACAAGTCAATAATGGATATTTTCAGAGCAAACTTAGGTGTTTTGGGGCCATAAACTTCCACTGCCCCCTGTGAAACTACTCAGAATGTGTGGCAGCTATATTATCTCAGGTGAATCTATGTATGGGGCTCTTGATGCAGCAGACATGCATATGTAAAGTGTTCAATGTACCCAAATACAATAACTGGTCATCAGTGGGAGCAACAATGGAGAACACAGTTTGCTTAGTACTTTCCACGTGCCAGGCTCTATGCTAAATGCTTTACATGTTATCTCACTGAATCCTAACAACTAGCCTATGTGATATATACTATTATCTGGTTGATTTTCAGGTGCAGGATTTAAAAATAGTTGTTAAAAGGCTAATGCTAAATAATCAAAAAGTAAAGCTGGCATTTCAAGCTCTACTAGTCTAATTTTAAAACTTATGTATATTGATTATTGTATTACATTGTCTTCTGCTCCTCATACAGTCACTAGAATTAAGGTTAACCACCATACGAAACTATCTGTTCTTATAATCTGTGTGGCGGATGGTGGGGAATTGTGGATGTTAAGTTACTCAACCCAGTATTTTGTTGTTACTGTTTATTTGATTTGGTGGCAGTACTGGGGACTGAGTCCAGGGTATTAGCACTGAGCTACATCCCCAGTCTTTTTTTTTTTTTTTTTTTTTTTTTCTTCTCTTTCACTTTGAGGTAAGAGCTTGCTAAGTCACCCAGATGGGGCTCAAACATGCAATATTCTTGCATCTTCTTCCTGGGTTTACAGGTGTGCATCACCATACTTGGTTTCAGTATTTTTCTTTTAACTATTCAGTTTTAGTTGGCTTTTCAAACTGGACAGGACAATAACCACCCATCTAGCAGGGAAACAAGGCTTTCTTGGGATTTTGGAAAGTGTTCAAGTATAATAAATCTCTTGACCCCCAGGAGGTGGAACAATGTCTATAAATGGGTGCTGTGGGGATCAGAAACAGTGCAGGTGAGACCGATGGCTGGTATATTAACAAGAAGTGGCAGAGGCAGGCAGACTGGATGATGTCCTTTCCTAGCAGGAAGAAGACTGCTGCCCTGAGGTTGTGGCTCTGACAAACACAATCATCCAGAGGAGAATAAAGATCCATGGAGATAGGTATGGCAGGTACAAAAGGAAAGAGTTGGTCAGGGGCTACTAAACCTGCACCCAGAGAAGGCAGTCCTTCTATTTGAGGATACCTGCAACATCAGAGAAGAAGAAGGGTGAGGAGGAAGTCTGATGAAGAACTGTGCCTGTCTACGTGAACACTGCAAACAGTATATATAAGCCACACAAGCACAAGAGGCAAAGGTGAATTTGGAGCCAGGCTTCCCAATCAAGTGGAATTAAGAGCCAGAAACCATGATCCATAAAGTAACACTGGTGAAATGCTACAAAATGTCATAGCACACAAGATAAATACTATTGTGTTTGGAATAATGAAGTTAACTCTTCATGACCTTCAACTTTTATGTACTAAAAATAATATGACAAGATAACATCTAAATATTCAATATTTCAATGGATATTTTGAGCTATTAAAATGGAAAAAAAGCCTATTTTTCTAAAAACAAACTCTACCAATAATGGGTTGATATATAGTTTGAGGAAAATATTTAGTGTCTCAGTTTTTTTTTTTTAGGAACCGGGAATTGAACTCAGGACCTTGCGCTTGCCAGGGAAGTGCTTATTCCACTGAACCATCTCCCTGGCCCTTGAGGAAAATATTTAGGAAATGTTTAAACACTATTAAGCTTATATTTCAAATTACTGAACTTTATTAAAAATACAAGGGAGTCAGAAATATAATCTAGTAGTTCAAAAATTTATAATTCCTAAAAATTGTTGCTAAGTGGTACTTTGTTTATAGAATGTATGACCAGGAAGAAACTGCTGGCTTTGAGACGCAATCCGATTCCATAGATAACACAAGTTCAGAAGATCAAAGGAATCACAGAATACTAAGGGCAGCTTCTTACTACCCTGATACCACCAATCACAAATTCTTGGGGCAGGTACTCAGACAAATATGGAAGGATGGGTGGAAAGATGAATGGTGTGGCCAAAATATTCACTATGAAGTATGGTTAGAGGACAGAGAATCTCGCCCCTGCTCTCCATTTTTCCTGCCAAGTCTGTGGTTCAAAATAGCTCTTTTTAGTCACTTCTAAGGTTAGTTCTGGAAAAGAATATCTCTTGATCTTCAAATTCTATCCATGATTATGGAGTTTGCTTGTGCATGTCTAATTGACTTAATTATTATTAGCTGTTATTGTTGAGCTACATCTGTTTACACTTTAAATCTCAGTCAATGAACACATTTAGTGATTAATGAATGGATCCACTGTGTTATAAAAAAACCCGCTTGCTTATCCAGAAGTTTAGATGATGTTCAGGTAGTCAGCTGTCTTTCTAACCATTGATTTTGTACATTCTGCAGAGAAGACAGGGAAATGATATGAAAGTAAACATTTCAAGCATGGTCATACCTAAAAGCAGATATGTAAGGGCTGGCCAAATAGCTCAGTGGATTAAACAGGCACATGGGCCGGGGCGTGATGAGACAGCAATTGAATCTGGGAGTGGTGGTACATGCCTGTAATCCCAGCTCTCGGGAGGCTGTAAACAGATGGATCACTATGAGTCTGATCTAGTAGTGAGACCCTGAACATCTTGTAGATCCTTCCCTAAAATGCAAAAAAAAAAAAAAAAAAAAAAAAAACCAACAACAAAAAACAAAAAAAACCCCAAAACCCACTATTGTTGGCATTCCTATATCAAATTATTCTTAAATACTGAGTAATGTAGTAATGATTTGGTCACATCCCTAGTCCTGGAGTTTCATTTTTATGATATATAGTCATCTGAAAGAATACACTACTAGGGGCTGGCCAAATAGCTCAGCAGATTAAAGCGCCTGCTAGCAGGTGCAGGGGCCAGGGGTTTGATACGCAGGCCTGCTGTGCCATAAATATACTACTAGAATAATGGCAAAAGGATTTTTCTTTTTTTATTTCTATACTTGCTAAGCTCATGCCACAATTTTTGTGGCATTTACTTTATATTAGTTGTTAAATCCTCAAAGTTTTAAATTATCATTAAATGAAGATGAAAAATTCAGGGATTGCTGTAGTATAATCACAATTAAAACTAATGTTTGAAATTCTGTTTTTGTTTATAAAGGTTTAAACAAAGCTTATTATGTTCTTGTGTCTGTCAGCATAGAGACAATCTGTATATATGTATTAATGGATTTCATTTATTTGGTACTTTCATTGCTCATGTATTTTATTTTTTCAGTCCATAAAGTGGGTGATGTTTTCCTCCATTTAACAGAAAAAGCTACTGAGGACTAGAAAGACTAAGATTTATCCATGACAACACAGAAAATAAATTGTGAGTTCAAGACTTGAAGTCATACTTTTTCCAAAACAAGTGATCATTGGTTCTACACAGCTGCTTGGAACATGGATTCTTTCCACTTTTTTGTTTAAAAGTAAAACATCGTGATTTTTTTGATTTATAAGCTTTGTTATCAATTACAGCACTCCTACGGAAAATTGCTAGATGTTAGGGAGTAGGATTTTTGTAAATCAACAATTAGAAAGCTGGAAGAAGGAGAAAAGCACAAGTAAACAAAAAAGCCATCCCACCAAGAAATGTCTCATATCAAACTGAACAGTCAACAGAGGCCAAGGAATCAAACTTTCTCTAGTAATACATGAGTCTGTACAGCCCTGGGACTCTTGTGAATAAACCTCACTAATAGTAATGTTCATACAAGAAAGAAAAGTGGTGCCAGGTGCCTCCGATAAGCACATCCATTACACATAAAGACTTTTAGGAACAATTCTGAGTACTCACTCTGAAAGCCCAAGGGCTGCCAGAGGCCTTCTGGGGGGAACCCAGGATCTACTAAAGATTAACATGGAGTCATGAAAAAAAAAAAAACCAAACATGGAGTCATGAAAATTAAAGCTAGAGAAAACATTCCAGTTGGTAGTATGAACGGCTTTATCTAGCTCAATAATATAATCTATTCCAATTTTAACTGGAGGTTAGTTAAATGTGCCAAAGCCACACAGTTAAGTATAAACTCATGTTCTTTTTTAAATCTCAGGCATCTACCACACTAATACACAATGAAGAAAACCGAAAGACACAATTGCTTCTTAGCAATAAGAAGACTTACAGTAAATTTCAACAATTTTCCTATTGCACTTCATTCTATATTGATGGTGGGACTGTGCATCTTCAAGAGGCAAGATATAATTATTCTTATGTATCATTAATTGACTACATAGAAATCACTTTGACAATTAACTGTTGAAGACTACTTCCTCTTATCAAATTAAAAATTTTTATCAGTTAATATTTATGAAGCAACTACTAAGGAGAAATTTCTTGCTTAATAAAACTTTCTTCCATCACATACTAGGTACAGGAGGGTTTTTGTATTTATTGTTAACATTTATTAAAGACTTCACATGCTTTTTCCCATTATTACTTGTTTTTTTTTTTTTTTAACATGGAAAGAATGTATCCTGAAGTTTGAATCAGAGGTATAAATTCTAGCCAAACTACAAAAGGAAAGGTAGTAGTTGTTTATTATTTTATTTATTTATTGACTTTCAAACCTGACTAATGTTTGGTTTAGTCATAATGAATAGAAATACAGACTATGATTTAAAAAACTGATTCTTTTGTGACTAGCATTCAGCTTTGCTTACAGACTCAAGTCTTGGTCCCAGTTTGCACAATTCTTTAATCAACTCTGGGCAAGTCAATGAGGACTCTGTGCCTAGTTTTCTTAGTTAAAATGTGGAGCTGAAGTTAAATAATTTCTCAAGTCCCTTTCAGCTTGGGAATTCTAGGGTTTTCCTGTACTGATCTTTATAACTATGTACAAGCACTGTGCAGCAATCCCCCCGCCCCCACCCCCGCCCGCTCCCCATCAGCCTGTGAACATGCCTCTGGCATCATTCTGGATAATCATCTTGGAATGCTGAAACCTAGCAGACCTGTCACTTGCTCTTCCGCAGAATGATTTTCTCCAGCAGTTTTATATAGCACATGATTCTAGCAGTTCCGCTGTCAAGAATCCAGAGACCACTACATTTTTGGCAACTTTGTAGGTCTAAAGTCTTTCCTGTTTGATTTTACTCAAGCCCCAATAAAGCAGCGTTGTCAAAAAAGTAGACAGCATTTTTAACATTTGGCATTTACTATTAGCACTGTCATTTTTATTCTGCTTGACAATTTTAGCTGTATAAAAATAATTAATGTGGTGTGTTGTTTTCTCCAGATACCAACGCCACTGACTCCACTATCCTATTTACTATCCTCCGTAACTCTTACTCAACATTTGGTAACTGTTCACATCTGCCTTCTATTTCCAAGTTGTTAACAAATAATTTCTCTACTTTCAAGCAAGAGCTAGCAGAAATTGTTTTTCATTATGTTACAATAATCTCAATTTCCAAGGAAAAACAATTCCCTATCATAATAGAAGAAAAGAGGTAGATAAAAAATATTGCTTAGATTCAGGAAATGCTGATCTTCCTATGCTGAAAAATGTCATTGGGAAGAGAAGAAAATAAATATATACTGACTACATACGATGTGGCAGAACTTCATATATCATATCTCATTTACTATTTACTACAATGCTATAGCAATGTTAAAGGGGCAAAGAGCCCTGGGGTTGATTTAGAGGAAAAAATAATTTCCCCATATTTAAACAAAGCCCAGGCCCCTTTTATTATATAATTATTCTGCTACTATCTGAAAACTATTAACATATAACTCTACTGCTCATGGAATCAGTTTAAAAATATTGAAAAGCAGTAACATAAGTAACTTTTCCATAAAATAAAATATTATGCACCACTGTGGACAAGACGACGATAACAAGCATTTTGCACTTAACTACAGCTTACCACTAATTAATTTTCCCTATATTCTGTGTATGAATGGATTTTTGTGTTTTTCCTATTAGAGTTCTATGAAATCATTTTATTCATCATGAAAACATTTTACCATAGCCAACTACAAATATTTACTCTCATTTGACAAGTAAGACTTTTTAAAAGAGAAAAACAGTCTACATAAATGGCTTAAACTTTTGAACTTTATTTTGTTCACAACTACAGAGAACCAAGAGTTCCACTAGCAAAATTAGAGTCATTTACTATTCATTTGTTTGTCTGTACTCCTGTTCAATGTAAAAAGGATCTGAAATACTTGTCCGAAGTCCTTAGAAACAAGACATATAAAGAATAAATATGGTAAACAGAGAAAATCAGAATGAAATGTTATGATTAGAAACAGAAGACATAAAATACAAGCATACAGCAATACTGGAACTAGACATGAAGCCACTAGACATGAAATGCTTTTGGGAGCTGAGCTCACTATCACTCAACATGGGGAGAATTTCTCAACAATGGTAAACTAAAAAAAGAACACACCTGAAAATACAATGAGTTTTAATATAATCATAAACCAGTTAGCACTGAAAATGTTACCATGTCTCCTAAATGGTTTATTTTACTACTGGTTTAGAATTGATTGATATGTCATTTAAATTTCCCTTACTCTTAAAGTTTCCCTTTACACTTTTTAATGTCATTATTCAATGATTATGTAAGTTTTTCCACAAAATTTCTCATTCTGGGTCCTATTTATTGAAATTTTATGGTGCCCATTGACTTGGTACTCTAGTTCTTAAACTTTCTAACAAATGGTAACTAGAGAGGTTTGATACAGTGTGGATTTCACATTTTGGCAACAATGTTGTGCAGATGATGTATTTCCTACTGCATACATCATGAGGCCCACAATAATTCCAAGTTTGTTTTGTGGTAAGCTTCATCAGCAGTTCTAGTAAGTTCTGCATCAATCTTGCAGAGTCCCTTTAACAGCAACTGATAATCACTGATTATGTCTACAGTTCTCATAGGTATTATAAAATGTGACATGTTAGTGCTGCCACTCCATTTTTGTTTTTTTTAAAAGCTGGAATTATCCTCTAAAGAGAAACAGTTCCTGCCTCAACTGTCTACTGTGAATTCTGCAAACAGACAACTTTGATTCTTAGATATTTGAACTAATTCTCCCTTCCTTTTACTATTTTCAGAGTTAGACTGTATGTATAACACAAATGTGACCAACAAGACATTCCACTGTTTTAAGAGAATGAAGTAAAATACATCTTTACTGAAACTGTATCTTTATAATTAAAGTAATATATACCCTTAATAACTTAAAAAGACTTAAACACTAATTCTTTGAGGGTAAATTCCTCTGAGGTTACTATAAATTCAATACATTTTAATAAAAATCATAATATTTTGCAATTAAAATTATTGTATTTAATCCATATTATATTTTTCTAAAATTCTAAAAAATGAAAACTTACTTCACAGGGCTAACAAATCCTTTAAGAGTGATTTTCTTAGCTTAAGGATCTTGTTAACATTTATGTATATTCTTGTACATTTCCAAAATAAAATGAAAGACCACTCTAAGCAATCTTGTTTGTGAGTGAACAAACCTTCAAAGATAGGTGCATCTCAATAAAGCCAGGATCAACAGTACTCAGCCCAGAGGATAATGGAAGGTTCTTTCCATTAAGTCATTAAATGCTTACTTAAAATCTGTTATTCTCCTACATAACTCAAGAATGACTAGGGGAGACCCAGTCCTAGCCCAGGTCCCGTGAGTGTGTGGGAGAGCTTCCTGCTACCCTGCGCCTGCAGGACCAGTCCCAGCCCAGGCGCAGTGTGGGCTGGACCCTCTCCCACCACCTTGCCCCCCCCCCACCACTCCGCAAGTACCTCCCCGACCCCACCTGCCAAGTAGGAATTTCTGCCGAGTTCCGGGAACCCCCAGACCCAGGCCTAGCCCAGGTCCAGTGAGTGTGTGGAGAGCTTCCTGCTACCCTGCGCCGGCGGGACCAGTCCCAGCCCAGGCGCAGTGTGGGTCAGACCCTCTCCCAGCCCCTCTGGCCGCCCCCAACCACTCCGCAGTACTTCCTCCACTCCGCCCCGTCGCCAAGTAGGAATTTCTGCCACGTCTGGGAACCCCCAGATGCAGTCCTAGACCAGGTCCGGTGAGTGTGTGGGAGAGCTTCCTCCTCCCCTTACTTCACCTTTCCCCCTCCAGGCACAGCTCAGGCCTGGCATACACACCTGGGGTGTAATCCTGCAGTTGCAATCCCGGCAGAGAGTGTAGAGGATAGATCCAACCAGCTAGTTCAGGAGCAGAACATCTTGCCACAGGGGCATAACAGGTTCACCCTCAAGGGCAGCAGCGGGAAGGAGCTGAGCACAGCAGCCAAACCAAGCCAGACGCAGCTGGATAAGTCCAAACTTTGTAAAGCTGCACCTGAACTTCAGTACGTGTGAAGGTCATAATTACAGCAAAGATCTACAACAAAGGTCAGAAGACAGAGCTACACAAAATGATGAGAAGGAACAAAACGCAACCTCAGAACCCAAGCCCACCCGTAACAAGTGCAGAGGTCATTAACACAGAACAAATTGGAAATCACACAGCTGAAAGCAATGAATCAACGACTTCTGAAATAAAGAAACAGCTGCAAAAAGATATAGAAGACCTCAGATTGGAAATGAAAAAAGAAATCCCTGAATTAATAACATCTGCACTAAAGAATCAAATACAGAAACATATGGAAGAA
>NW_004524971.1:207959-228897 GCF_000260255.1 Octodon degus | reverse complement strand
AATGGGGTATACCGATGAATGTCCATTTTGTATCTGTGTATTCAAAGTGGTTAGGATAGATATATAGTTGCATTCTCTTAATGAATAGAATGATTCGTTCTAATGGTGTTTGTAAATAGGATCTCAAGTCTGCATCTTGTATAGCAATGAACCACTAAGAAGAATATGTGCAGTATGTTACTTGTTGAAACTGTACTTCCGATTTGATTTGAAACTGTCTCATTGCTATCTGTTTAGACAGCTCAATGGACTAAAGCGCCTGCTTAGGCAAGCTCAGGGACCACTGTTTGATCCCGGGCACCACATGCCACACCAGCCCTGCTCCCAGACATGCTGAGCCAGTGACTGAGACTGGGCATGGTGGTGTATGCCTATAATCCCAGCAGTGGGGAAGCTGAAAACAGGAGGATCACCACGAGTCTGAGCTGCAGAGGGGACCCTGTAAACAACCAAATATATATATATATATATATATAGACTTAAACAATTTAATGTCACTATGTACATCTCAAAAAGCCTTTGAAAATGTTAATATTTAAGGAAATGGTAACTGCTAAAATGAAAGTGAGTTGAAGAAGAATGTAAATTTTCCAGCCATGATAATCTTTACAATTCTTCATTTTGATGTCATACGAATGACATTCGGTATATTTTGGCATTAACAGTGAACCAAACATGCTGAGAAAATACCTGGCATATATTATTCTGAAATAAATTTGTATTGTTGTCCTCATAGCAGTAGTATCTCAAGCTAAATACCTTTTATGTTAAATAATAAACAATATATCTAGCTTACTAATTTTTCAATTTTCCTACATATTTTGGGCCAAGAAATAGCAACACCATGGTTACTCACTTGCTTTGTGGCCCAGACCATAAGGAAAAAATAAAGAATTGGAAATAAGTATCAATTTAATGAAGTGTTACTTCTGGCAAGATGATTCAGAGAGCAATCAAACAGTAATTCGTTAGGAGGGAGGCTTGTTTTGGTCCTTACTTAAGTCAAGGAATCCACTTTGTTTGCTTTTGTTTTGTTTTGTTTTGCAATTGTCACGTGCTCAGTCTTCTTCAGAGATTAACCAAGGTGCTCTGTGACTAGATGGAAACTGCACCACATTTTGAAAAGCAAAGTAACACTTGAACTTGTTCAGTGAAACTGCTTTTACCAACACCATGGTGGTCTGGATTTGAAAAATGCATTTTGAGGATAAACGTTGTAGGCACCTGGTAATTTGGCTTTCACATAGCACCTTCTTCTAATTATGACTGCTTTATAACAAATGACTGGAAGTAGTTTTCCGCTTGACTGAAATAATGTCTTTTCATGATTAGCTCAGAAATGCCAATCCATTATCAAGGTTCCCATGTTTGGACTTGGGAATCTTCTATCCCCTCTACCCATCAAGAAAGGCTGGACTCAAGATGTCAGGGAAGATGGTCTGCGTCTATGATTCCTAGCTTATTATAAAGTGAGAAGTTTTAAGCAAATTAACTTCCATTTAATTAGCATAACATTAGACTCAGTCCCATATCTCCTCATCCTTGTCCTTTCTACCTGTTTCAGTAGTTATGAAATTAATTTCTGAAACAAGACCAGATACATAGGATAAAAAAGTTTCACCAAGTAAACTCTGACATGGTTGTGAAGGGTGGTAATATAGTGGCTACAAGACCAAGTTTTATTTTCAAAGGAGTTGGATCCATCCTAGCAATACAACAAAAAGTCTACCTCTTTTCCCACTTCCCTGCTTTTGCAGTAGAGCTGCCAGAGATATAATGTAAAGCCTATGAGTGAAAAACATGCAATTGGAATGTTTTAATGATCTTTCATGTAACTATACTTTTGGATGTCAGAAAACATTTTAGGACATTATTATTTAATCCCTTAGACTGTTTATTTCATTTTACTGTATTTTTTTTTGGTTGAAACTGTTTTTTTAGGGGAGTTTTATTTTTTGTTTTTGGTGCCGAGGACTGAACCTAGGGCTTCAGGTTGCTAGGAAAGCATTCTAACGCTGAGCCAAATCCCTAGCCCCTAGACTGTTCATTGATATATACTTTTAAAAAGCTAACTCTAATTTTTGATACTATTATAGTCTTATTTCCATACATTTTTACAATAAATTAATTAAAAAGTTTAAGGGCAATGAAAAGCACAGTCACAGTCTCAAATACAATTTATTGTCTTTTAAAAGGTGGATGAAACTTGCTATACAACGAAAGTCTCAGGGGAAACTTGAATTTATATCTAGGTTCCATGTGAAATATGTATCTGGATAGGGTGCTGTGAACAGTATCATGGCAGCCTATTTAAGACAGACAGACAGAGACAGAGACAGAGACAGAGACACACACACACACAGACACAGACACAGACACAGACACAGACACAGACATAGACATAGACATAGACATAGACATAGACATAGACATACACAGACACACACAGACACACAGGTGCGCGTGCTCTAATCCTAAAAGTCAATCTAGAAAAACAGCAAGCATTTTTGGCAATGATAATTTGATATCACAGAAACAGAGTAAGAAGCTCATTATTAACTTTATATATATCTTATTACCTATTGTACCTACCTATCTACCTTTCTTTCTTTTCTTTTTTGGTGCAGGGTCTCACTACACAGCTCGGACTTAAAACGATCTTCCTGTTTTCAGAATCCCCAGCACTGCGTTTACAGGTGTGCGCCACTATTCCCAGACTCAGTGACCAGTTCAGTGTGCCCCTAGGTTGGGGCCAGGAACACAAGACCAGGGACCGAACCACCTTGATCCCTGCACTTGCCTAAGTAGGCACTTAATTAGCTGAGCTAACTCGCTGTCTCTACTTGAACAATATTTTAAATTTAGCAATATAGTTCATATCTAAGAAGAAAATTTATAATACTAAAAAGCTCATGAATATATTTTTAACCTACTTTACAATGAAACATGTGGAAGTCATTTATAATACTTAGAGTAGTGAGTTTTAATCACAGAAATAATAAAGTCTAGATCTTACAGTGGCGCCTGCATGGCTATATTCTACCCAGGATTTTCTCTAAAGTTCATAATGTTCTTGAATGCAAACACAGTTAATTGAAAAGTATGTGATGAATGTTATAAACAGTCATGACAATCAGAAAAAAAAATCGAAGAGACTAAATTTAATTAATTGTATTGAAAGTTCGTTGAAAATGGAAAGCTCATATAACAAAGGACTTAATCTATAGTGTTATGCATGTATTTGATTCTATGTATCACTACATATTTATATTGAAACTAGTTCACATATTATATAAGCAGGAACTTCAAACTCCAGTTATGGCTCTTGGAACATTTTCTAAACACTTATGTGTCCCATTATTCGATACAGCAAAATAGAATATTGTAATTATATATTATGAATTTAAAAAATAAAAACAAATGAATTTAAGATTTTTAAAGATTAATTTATTTGGTACAGTGTGTTACTATGCAGTTCGGACTCATAGTGACCTGCCTGTTTCAGCCTTCCCAGCTCTGGGATTACAGGCATGTGCTTCCATGGTGGTGGGCATGGCACAGGGTTGGCACGGCATGTAGCACCGGGGATCAAACCTGGGTCCTTGTGCTTGCCAGGCAGGCACTTAGACCACCAAGCTATCTCCCAGGCCCTAAATTTAAGTTTTTGAAAGTTTTCTGAAATTATATGGCAGAAGAAAAGGATATTCTAAAAGGACTCAATATAAAAAATTCAGACAAAAACAAAAATAGATTATGCTAAAGTCAGTTCACTACCTTACTGCCTTAGGCAAATGATCTTCCTTAGTTCTTCCTAACATTTTTTTCTTTATAAAAATTAAAAAATATATTAACATTCTTAAAGCTTAAAACAAAATCTGGTTAAAGTTTTAAAATACACTACAAGTATAAGTTGAAACAAATACAAAATAGCTTCATGATTTTCTTTTATTATTTAAGGTGAGAAGCCCTAGAAAACATTAGAAATTTTATATAATTCAAGGAAACTACTATTTATGAATTGAGAAAAAAGGGCATTAAGAACACTGAAGCAAATGAGAAAGGCTACCAATAAAGGCTGAGATTTATTTTTCTCAAATGATCTGAATGGCACATGAGCATCTAATATCCCAGCAGTTATGATCTTAGGCTGAGAACAGTACATGAGAATAGTATTATAAATATTTGTGTATATTTTCACATATTTTAAATTATAGGAATGGCATATGCAGAGATTACTAGTAAATAACATTTTAACAAAACATTTTAGTGTTTTCATTCTGGGGAAAATGTGAAAGATTAACATTTACAGAAAGTATGGCAAGGGTGAACAGCAGAGACTGCAAGTAAATGGGATGAATAAAATGTGAATGCAGTAGGAGATGCAGACAGTTTCCACCAGCTCTTAACTAGTGCTTGTCAAAGCACAGAAAAGCAGCATCCATATTTCAACTCCTGACTTTCCAACCTATGAAAGACAAATGCTGCTTGATATTACTAAAATCTAGACAGCTCTTTTCAGTGTATCCAGTTGGTCCTACAATTTCTTCCTTTTTCCAAAAACCATGTGCACAATTTTTCTTCAGCTCTCCGTTAAGTTATGCAGTTAGATGGCCGCCAACATTGTTTTCCTTATAACTTAAACTTCTGTGGGTTGGAATGCCATGTACATTTTCTTTTTGTATAATACCTGACACAAGTCATATAGCACACTGGTGATGATAAAAACATTACATATTATTATTCTCAAAGATAATGTCAATATAATGAGAGATACAAATGTCCAGATCTTGATCACTTCCTACTTCTAAAATAAGTGTGGTGATCTCATCTTCAATGTCTATCTCAATTTCTTCCAGTTTCATCTAACAGTTTACTATATATGATAACTACTGTATATTTGCTACTGCATTTCCAATACTACCATCCCTGAGGCACCTTTACTAAACAGATACAAGACTTCCCAAAACTAGTAGTGTTAATCATAAGCCCTAACAGGATTTTTAGTCAGTATCTATATAGCACACAACCCATAACTGAAATATAAAGACATGTTCTCTCAGATAAATCTCCTATTTTAAAAGTCAAGACAGCCTGAAATGTAAAATTCTGGTACAAATAAGTGTAAGATTTCAATTATTCCAGTTCTGTCTGATTATATATGTACATGAATAGTCAAATTTGGAGGCCAAAATGTTTAATTTACAATGTAGTCCATCCAAAGTATACTGTATGTCTTACCCTGGGAATTAAGCAAAGGCTAATATAGCTGGAGAGAGTGTAGTAAGGGTACACACAACCTCTGAAAGGATAAAGTGAGGCTGGGTGAAATGTGAAACAAGAACTCAGGCTATTCTGGGCAGAAACGAGGAAGGGTCTCACATTCTCTTAAGCAGAAGGTTCAGTTGCCGGAGGGCCAAGAAATCTCTATTCAACATCAGCTGTAGGTAGGAGACTCTATCTGGCTACCCAATAAATAGGCCAGTGCAAGAAGACGCAAGCCCATTTTAGGTATATTCTTTACCTCAGTCTGCTTAATATTCACATTATGTTTCAATAAAAAATTGTAAGACTGATACACAACCAACACTTCACCCTAAGCAACTCACTAAGAAGAAAGTAATTAGAAATAGACTCACACATGATCCAGATTTTGGAATTATCAGGCAGGGATTTACAAATGGATAGCATTAAAATGTTAAAGAGGGGTCAGGAAGATGGCTCAGTGGAATAAGCGCATCCCTGGCAAGTGCAAGGGCCTGAGTTCAATCCCCGGTTCCACAAAAAAAAAAAAAAAAAAAAAAAAAGTTAAAGAATCTACTGAAAAAAAAATGAAATGAATGAGTAGATTCATTTTAGTAGAAAAACAGGGAAATTTTAGTAGACTAACAGGAACCATGGAAATGTTTAAAATTAAAAGAAGATAAAAAATGAAGATTCCTTTGTTTATTCATGAGTATCTGATGTAACCAAGGACACATCAATGAGCTGGAAGGAAAGTCAATAGAATTTAACTAAGCTAAAACACAATGAGAAATGGAATGGAGAGGAAGAGAACATTCAGAAATTGTAGTACATTATGAAAAGCACAACATACATATAATTGAAGTCTAAGCAAAAATGATATGGAGGAAATGGGGCAAAAATATCTGAAGAGACTATGACGAAGAACTTTCTAAAATATAATGAGATACTAAACACAGATCCAAGAACTTCACATGAGATAAATACTTATCCAACTCAGTATCTAGCATATCATAGTGAAATGGTTAAAAATCAAATATATAGCAAAAGTCATAAAGGTACCTATATAATAATATATTGTGAATATAAAATAACTTCTTTTTCACAATCTACAGTGTCAGGATAGTGGCAGCAGTCAGATTTTTTTTTCCAGAACCGGGGATTGAACTCAGGCCCTTGCGCTTGCCAGGGAAGCTCTTATTCTACTGAGTCATCTCCCCAGCCTCCAGCAGTCAGATTTTTACAAGAGGTACTAACTTTCCATTATGAACTTAATCACTATGTACTGCAGCCATGTTGTAACACACATCAATGAAACAAAGCACAGGGCAAACAAAACAAAACAAAACAAAACAAAAAACAAAACAAAACAAAGCACAGGGCAGAGAAAGTGAGAAACAACAAAAACCTTGTAAAGAAACAGTGTAAATGCTGTTGATCAGACAATCACTATTAGCTTTACCAGTGATATCATACTGACGACCTGCATCCTAATCCTCCCCACACTCATAACCCAACTCTGGTCATGAGAAAAACATCAGACAAACTCAAACAGAGGGACACTGTACAAAACACTTGGCCCGTAACCCAAGACAAACAAGCAAACTGAGAAACCATCACAGACGAGAAGAGACTAGTAAGATCTGATGACTGAATGCAATGTGGTATCCTGGATGGCATGCCGAAACAGAAAAAAAGGCAAGTGAAGTGTGGCAGTTCCTAAGGATATTCTACTTTGTTTTTTAGTACCAAAGGACATCAGTGTTAGAAGAAATGATGTGAAGGACAGGTGGGTTCTCTCTACGCTATACTACTTCCCTGTAAATTTATAGATCAGTCTAAATTCAACAGTTTAAAAAACAACAAACAAATTAAAAGAAAAAAGTACAGGAAGAAGGAGAATGAAGGGACATTCAAACCTGTGTCTTTTTCCCACTTCTGTGAGAACACTCTCCCTTTCTCAACTTTCTGCTGCTGTTGTCCAACCTTCTAGAACCCTCCCTACATTGAGGCTCACTTCTCTAAAGGGGCCTGACAAGCTGTCTGTCCTCTTACCCACAGTACTGAGATACTTTGTTCCTTTCTCCAAAAACCACACTAGGAAATTTTCAGTGTTTTCCCACCCCATGTGGGTAAAGGAACTTTAGTTTCAGACTGTAAAAAACCAATGTTCTAATTTATTTTTTTAATCATAGTTTTTTCAGTTTCAAATTTTGTTGCCCTGTCCAAAAAAATCTGGAGAGATTTGATATACGTTTTAAGTGAGAAGTGAAAGGTCAGTCAAGTCAGTTTGCACTCAGATGAACACTGATGGAGCTGTGATTCCAACACTTACACAGTATTTTTATTGCCACTTTGTAAAGCTGTCCTGGAAGTCCTCTTTCATGCTTTTAGTTGAACTATTCTGGGTGCCTCGATGTCCCAAATCATTTATTTATTTATTTTTAATTTACTTATTTGATTCAGGGTCTTGTGATGCAGTTTACACTTGTAGTGATCCTCCTGTCTCAGCCTCCCCAGTGCTGGGATTATGGCATGAACCACCTTGGTCAGTTTCAGGGCCAGCTTGGTACACCTGGGGTTCTAGGCCTGGCACAGCATGCAGTATATGTAATGAGGACTGACCTTAGGTCCTTGCACTTGCCAGGCAGGCGCTTGGGCGCCAAGCTATTTTCCTAGCCCCCAAATCAATTCATAATGTTTATATTTCACTGTCATTCTAACACTAGGGTGGGGCCAGAAGTTAAACAGTGCCAAATCTGATGAACAGGTGGATGAGACCACACTAATGTGTGGATGGAACTGGAATTTTTATTATCTTTGTAAAGCCACTCACAAAGACGACTTCGAGAACTACTCTGGAAGGCAGGTATTTTGTGGAGGATCAAAGGCCAAGTATCTTTCTGACATTGCCAATTAAACAGAAGACCCAATGCTATTATGGGCTTCTGTACTCTTTTAGAATATTTTGCTGAGTTTACACACCTATAATATTCAACAACGGAACTTAAAAAAAAATTGGGGTATAACTATGAATGTCCATTTTGTATCTGTGTATTCAAAGTGGTTGGGATAGATATATAGTTGCATTCTCTTAATGAATAGAATGATTTTTTCTAATGGTGTTTGTAAGTAGGATCACAAGTCTGCATCTTGTACAGCAATTAACCACTAAGAAGAATATATGCAGTGTGTTATTTGTTGAAACTGTACTTTCGATTTGATTTGAAACTGTCTCATTGCTATATGTTTATCAATAAAACTTTGAAAAGAAAAAAAAAGCCAAGTATCTTTTACTGTAATAGATTTTCAAAATTTCAGCATTAACAGTGTATTTTGGTCATACCTCATATGTGTACTGAAATGTCACAATGTGCCTCAAATACAAGGGTGTTAATTAAAACTAAAATTATAGACCATGTATAGTGGTGTAGGCCTGTAATCCTAGTATCCCTGGAGTCTGAGGAAGGAGTACAAGTTCAAATCCAGCCAATTTAGTGAGAGATTGTCTCAAAATAAAATAGGTGGGATAGCTCAGTGTAAAGTCCTGGGTTCAACAGCCAGTACTGTAAAATACAGACAGAGACACACACAGACAGGAAGAATTTATAAATTTATAATGCCTTACAGTTCTTAATTTATTTGAACTAATTTTACAAAATGGTTTTAAAGTACAAAGTAGGGGCTGGTGAGATGGCTCAGTGGTCTAAAGCACCTACTTAGAACAAGCTAAGCCAAGAAAAGCACAGGGACCACGGTTCAATCCCCCAGCACCACATGCCAGCCAGCCCTGCCCCCTGGTGGGCTGAGCTGGCCACACACACACTAAAAAAAAAAATAAATAAATAAATAAATAATTTGGGGAAAAAAAAAGTTTAAAAAAAAAAAGTACAAAGTATATCACTTCTATATTCAGTGCACTTTGTTGCACATATACACATCACTATCAGTAATAAAGTGACGGAAGATGATTTTCAGACCACTGATGTTCAGAATGCAGTAGTCTATGTCTGATTTAATTATCTAGAGGGGAGTGACATTTCTCAACTACCTTTGTAAGTCCTATAAGCACAACTAACATACAACTTCTCACATAGTAGATTCCTAAAACCAATTAACTTCATAATCAAGATTCAGACAGACTAGAAAGGCTAGATACTTCCTCAGCTCAATTTAAATAACAAAAGTGTCTTTCAGTGTTAACACGAGTGCATTTAAGAATTTCATCCCTTTTCTCTCTGAATAGAAACTACTGGGACCATCCAGATGCCAGTCCCACCCCTGGGATGCTGAGACTACAATTGAGACTGGGCATGGTGGTGTGTGCCACCCTATCCATGTCTCAAAGTCACTGACTACTGAAAAACAACAGAAACTTATTCTCTCCTGGAAATGAATCAGAAGGCAGACCATCACTGGGTAGCCAGCACATGATTCAGCTGAGCTTTGTATAAAAAGTATAAAGTTCAAAAACAACTCAAGCAGGACTCTGGAAGTAGTGGCTGTTTTTACCCTTTCTTGGAATCACTACCAATGCATATATGAACTGACTGGGTATAACAGAGGAGGAGCATACCAGTGTGATAAAGTTGTGACAACAAGCAATTAGGGACTCTCAGCAAGTACAGGTAGGAGAAATTAAAATTTGTGATAAACACTTTGTATGACCAAGAGTGTGAATAGCTGAGAAGTGGCAGGGGCACTGGCTGCTAATTTCTCAGAGGAGATAATACGTATTTAATGAAAGCAGGGTATTTTTTTCTGTCTCATAAGATTGCTACGTTTGCATTTTCTTTTGTTTCACTAAGCAATGATTAAATGAGAGCAAATTATTTTTAATTTTCCCTGCATTTCTGGAGAGGCTGGAGTAGGCAATTTAAACAGGAAGAGGACAGCACCGATGCAGATGCCCAGAGCCCACAAGAGAGCTGTGTGAAATGCCATGTGTCTTCACTGAGGTTTTGCTCTAAGATTCCCCTATCTGCACTCATTTTTGGAATAAGCATCTCCTCTCAACCCCAGAGAAGTAGAATCATTAATTTTGGAGTTATTATGTAGTTATATTTCAGTAGAGCAACCAGAAGTCATTATAGTGTCACAACTACAAAGTTCAGAGGCCTTGAGAGCTCAAGCTGCCACCAGAAAATGTTTTTTTCCTGTAAGGCAAGAGTCAAAGAGAAGACGGGAGGTAGAAGCACAGAAATATTTAACTAAAAATATGCTTTTCATGGATTTCTGAATGTTTCTACAACCCATGAAAGTGATTTAGTTTTAGTACTTTCACAGTACTTGTATTGCTAGCTTAAAATGTGTAACTTCAAGATCAAAAGGCTTTCAGAATGAGCCTCAGTGGGTAAGCTGGACAACGGGGTCTCATTATCAGTTTATGATGTCCCCCTTAAGTCTCTGGGAATTGCTGTGCTTGCTGTCTTTCACAGTTCCTCACTACTTCATTGTTCTAACTTAGTTCAATTCTTTCACTTTGTTTTGTTAAAATAACAGATCTGAATTCTGGGAGGGCAGTGATATAACCCTGCCCTGTGGTTTCAAGTACTTTTCTGTTATGGTCTACTGAAAATGAGTAACTTTAAAAAAATGCAATTTCACATACACTTGATTCCCTATTGGACTCAAGTCTCTTCAACAATGCATGTTAATATTTTTTGAATTTAAAAAATGATTTAGTCTTAAGACTTCAACACTGGTTTTGTCAGTCAACTGTTTCAACATAGTTTCAACTCTTTGAACCTGTTCTTACAGTTCTTTTCCCATTGCATGAGCTTCCAAGATAGCAGCAGCCAAAGGATCAGAATAATGTGGAAGCCTATGAAAGTTATTTATCTAGGGCTCCACCAAAGAAGTTATATTGATAATTTGACGGGCCCCACACATTTGACAGTTCTATAGAAACTTGGAGTATGATAATAGACTCAAAAGATATTGGAAGAGGAAAGATTGTTGTTCTTAGACTAAATTCACCAGGAAACTATGAGGGAGATGGTAAAAGGGTAAGTACCTGGGATACGTAACAATAAAGGTTAGTTTTCTTTCATCTCTCACATTCTTGCTGCCATATAAATACAGGTAACTGCAGCCCAAGACCCAATAACTCCTCTCCCTGTCCATTTGGTAGATGAGAGGCAGTGTTGTGTAGTTAAGTATATCCAAGAAAAAGATAAAAACTCAGGATGAAGAAGCTCTGATGAGAGCTCTTCCGTACATCAGGGGCTGATCTGGGAGGACAAAGAGAGACATTACAAGAGCTGCACTGTAAATAGCCGCCAAGATGGGGCAAGGGAAGAGCCTAAGGCACAAAGTTAACTGTCAGACCCACAGACATCTCCATTACTCTCAAATGTAATTTTCAATTAAATTAGACTGAAGTTTACATGCAAACATTATAAAAGTATAAGAATTTTACTATATGACTAAACTCTAAATTCCCTATGCCCCAAGAAAGTATTTCTTACGCCTTTCTTCATCCATCCCATTAGTAGTGCACATAATTTCCCCTTCCTTATTTTGTTCATGTCTTTAAGACATTTATCTCTGCTTCGTATCATTTGTTTTGGCAGAATAATAGAGGAACAAGGATAGAGGGGAAAAACATATAGAAAATGATGAGTTTAAAACAAAGACTCACTGGGGATATAGCTCAGCAACATAAGTGTTTGCCTGGCAAGAGCAAGATCCTGAGTTTGATTTCCTGGTACCAAAAACAAAACAAAACAATGAGTCAAACAAAATATTTTATGTATCCACCTATTCCCAATTAAAAGATATTAGAAAATGATAGGAAACTATGGATTTGATATTATTTTTCCTGTGTGAATAGTTGTTTTTTTTTTTTTTTTTTTTTTTTTTTTGCGGTACCAAGGATTGAACTCAGGAACTTGTGATTGCCAGGCAGGCACTTATGTCGCTGAGCTATATCCCAGGCCCATACTTAAGAGATTTTTAATGGGAACTGTGAGTGATGACTATTTCATTTCACTATAGAAGATGAATGTCATTACTGCACTTGATTCAAGTCAATGTAGTATTTTTCTAGCCCATTCCCAGCCCCAGTATTTTTTAGGTAACTAACTGTTCAGTTTCCTGTGTATTCCTTTAATGTTTCTATGTAGAAATATTTATCAACATCCTACTCCACTTACACAAAAAACAGTATACTATGTATACAAGTAGCTCTTTCATTTTCTTTTCTTTTTTCTTTTTAATACAGGGTCTCACTATGCAGCTCTGACTCACTGTGGTCCTCCTGTTTTCAGCCTCCCCAGCACTGGAACTACAGGCATGTGTCATCATACCTGGACTTAGTCGCTGGCTCAGTACGCCAAGGGGTGGGGCTGGAGTGGCATGTGATAACAGGGATCGAACCCTGACACCTGTGTTTGCCTAAGCAAGCACTTTACTCCGCTGAGCTATCTCACCAGCCCTCTTTTTCTTTTATAAGAAGATATCATTATTTCTTTTTGTGTAAATACATGGTAATTATTCCCACAGTATTTTCTGGATGGCTTTGTGCTTTGCTTCTAATCTTTTGCTTTCAGGACCTATATTGTAATGAGTAGCTTTATTCATATGCTATTTCACTGATACAGAGAAGAGTAAGAAATTTGTGGCTTCTGAACTATTAGGATACAGGACTGGAAAAACACAAAGGCTCAGTGACAGCATTTTTTAGTTTAGCCAAAAACATCACTTCAGATACTCTGTTGCTTTGTTAAAATATTAACCATATTTACTATTTTTAAGTTTCATATGTTTTCATTACATTCTAACACTGCCACTAAGTAATCAAAAATAGAAGCAATAAACTATTATTGCAATTCAGAGGGAAAAAATACACATTACAAATCTACACTGATTTGAGGGGCATGCTTCATCTCTTTGGTCAATCACTGCAATGAGCACAAAACCAAATGAGTCCAGAGATAGTCCCTCCAGACTCTTACAGCCTATTTTCAAAGACACTTTGTCTTTTCCAACTGCAATGCAGAGAGCTTCACACTGAAAAGATAGAAGATTTATTTTTCATTCTGAAAGTCATTTTGCTGAACTACATTTCTGTACATGTATCTTCTACTAAATTTCAGAGTAAGGAAATAATCCATAACAAACCTTCAATTTACCAAGATGCAGACACAAAGAACTATGTGTGTCACTGCATATAACAGAAATAAAAATAATTAAAACAATCAGAAAGTTATTAAGTTGAAGGGCTAGAGAGATAGCTCAGTATAATAAGCACTTGCCTGGCAAGTGCAAGGGCCTGAGTTCAATCCCCAGTTCCACACACACACACACACACACACACAAAAAAAAAAGAAAGTTATTAAGTTGAACCACATGAAACAGCCAATATTTGACTGTTTGACATACATAAATGACAATTTCATATGATGGAATATAATGTATTCCTGAAGGCCAATCAAACACAGAGGCACTTACATACAACCAAGACTTGATTCAAGGAGACTTAAACCTAGAATAAAATATTCACCATTTAAACTTTAAATAAATGAGCATATTACCTTTTAGTATCATTTGAACTCCATCTGATTAGGGACTTCAGGGAATACTATTGTTAAAGACAAGATAAATATACTCATCTGACAACTGATATTAGGTGTATGATGGTGCTAAGTTTAACTCAAGGTTTCTTTTGAAAAACATTTTAGAACTGGTATTTGTGGACAGTCTGTGTTGAGCATGATTTTCAAATTTTTAATGACTTTTATGTAACATTATGTAACAGTGTACTCACTCCTACCTCAGTGTCTAATGAGTTTCCAAGAAAGTGCTGGCAGTAGGGTGACCTTAGGTAGAGACCACTTTAGGAAGAAACAGGCAAATGGTACGTGAAGCTATTGTAAGATGTGTGGGCATCTTGTAGTACTAAGAAAGGAACCAAATATAAAACTGTTCAAAATCTGAATATTCATAAAATTTTCATAAAATGAGCAAATTTAAAAAAAAAGGAAATCAGGAAACAAGACAGAGAAGAAAGTCAAGGTCAATGGGGAAACCAGGGAAGAGCATTAGTAAGAAAATCAGGAGAGGGTTCTGAAAAAAAGTAACTCATAAAGTTAAGTGTTTAGAAAGATGGCAACAAGACTGATGAAAGAACACTGGATATAGCAATGTAGAGTTGCTGGTTGACCTTATCAAAAAACAATGGAATGTTGTGAATAACTATATTAGAGTTGTAAAAGGAGATAGAAAAGTAGGAAACTAACCAAAATGTATAGCTGTGATAGAGGGAGGGCAAGAGAAAAAACTGTAGGGGTGTGGGAAGGATTCTCTTTCTATAATACCATTCAAAGTTTTGAATATAAGAAGCTCAAGAATTTGGTGAAGACAGGACAGAGAATAAAAGGTCCCACAAGAGACAGTGGGGAGATGAATCCAATACACAAGTCATACTGTTTCGAAGGAACAGCAAGGAAGCTCATCCTGTGACACAGCCATGTGAATAATCACCATGACATATAAGTTAACAGGCTGTGGACAAAGAGTTGAAAAAGCTAATGGTTATGGTTTGTGTCTTGATGTCTCCACACAGTCTCATGTGGTCATAGGGTTTTTTGGAGGTGGCCGAATCTTGAATGTGTGATTGATCATGGTTCAATGCTAGGATAAAGGATAGTAAACTGCTGATCAATCCACTGACTGGATCAGCACCACTCTAATCCTGGGAGACTGGATATAATGTAAGGGAAAGAAAGAGGGCTTTATCTCTTTTCTTCTTGCTTTTACTGTTTTCTGCCATCATGAACTGTTACCCCTCTGCTATGTGCCACCTTGCCTTAGAACCAGGCCATTATGGACTGAAAGATCTATGAACTGTGAGCTTAAATCTTTTTTCCTTTAACATTCAGTGCTGGGAATTTTGTCTCAACAATGAGAGAAAAGTAACTAACACCTTAATTAATTTTGCTTTATTTTTGCAAGAAGAGGCAAAGGGATCTAGCCCATGATAAGACATAGAGGCTGAGATGAAAGAAATCAGAGTTAAGTAGTAAAATAAACCCAACAGTTATGTTGCATGCACCTTGAGTATTAAAACTAAAACAAAACCAAATTGTTCCTGTATTATCCAATCATTGCTCACTGTCCAATTTTGAACCTTCAAACTAGATTAACATTTGCATTTCACAAGTTAACTGTACTGAAAATCATAACATAAATGAAGGCAATACATCCTTTGAAAGTAGAATATGAAATAGAAACCTTATTCTACCTTCCCCAAAATTTCCACTTCTTTTTCTCCTTTGAAAGGAAAATTGTAACAGAATCAACCAGGTCCTTGTAATACTGCATCTTAGGAGAAGAACTCAAATAATACTTGTTTTCAGTAAAGTTGGCATCAATTACTACTCCCCAACTAACATATTCTTATATAGCTTCAGAAGCCAAAAGAAACATATTACTGGTCCAAAACCAAGACTAATTGATGAGACAAAACTATCAGATTATAAATATCTCAAAAATCAAGAAAGATTAGGGGCTAAAGTAAAGTAGTTTGATGTCATTTTAAGGTTTACTTACTGCAGTAGGCTAAATTGGTATTTATTAAAGATAAGCTAAAAAATTTTAAAAAAAGATAAGCTAAAATGGATAGACTTTATGTTACTGAAGAATATAAAATAAAGGTTTCCAACATACTACCTACAAACTATCCTTAAATTTAACAATTCCATATCAGAGTTTTCAATATTTCCATGTACTGGCTTTTCTTAACACTAAATTTTAAAAGCACAACAAGGACTGCATGTAGATTAATTCAGTTTGACTGCCTTAACAAACTAAAATGTGGATTAGCATGCTCAATACACAATACTTCATATGAATAATGAATGAATGAAGGGGATACTTTGGTGTAGAAGTGGCTTTAACTATATAACCACTTAAAAGCCATAAATCAAAGCGTGTAAGTTAAAAACAGGATTTTTCTTCTAGCATAAATTATTTTGAAAAAAAAATTACACAAGAAAATATGAACTGGGAATGTATCTACCTGTATAGCATTTGTGTGAGCACCGTGGCTGACTCTGAGGTGGCTGATCTGAGGTGGCTGACGTGCCCTGCAAAAGGCCCTGCAGAAGGTGCACACGGTCCTCACAGTTGGGAGGGCGCAGTGGGCAGAACACAGTGGTGGTGCAAGCTCTGAGGCTGGTCTAGTCAATGACCGGAGGCAAAGGGGGCGAGCAGGTGAAACAAGCTGCACTCAGGAGCTACAAATTCTAATCCCTGAACACATTCAGAATGATAAATTCAGCAATAAGATTTCAGTCAACAAGATAACATTTTAAAACACCATAGTCTTCAAGTGCCTTATTTAACAAAGGTCATAGTACCTAAATTAATTCATGTAATGATTAAGTATGAATGTATATCATTTTTAAGTATTCATAAAGCACATTCGATGATCACTAGACAATAAAACTTACAGATTCCAGCTTCTTGACTTCAGCTTCCAGACATTAGCTTCTTTTAAATAGGATATTTAATAGATATCCTATTAAATTACAATACATGACAGAAAACAATAACAAACATTACACAAAGGTAAGTTTACCAAATACTGATAAATTACTGACTCAAGCTTAAAGCAGATTAAGTACCTAAAAGTCTCCTCCAGCTACTACTCTTCGTTCTACTGCATGATTCTAATGAAGCCAAGGTACCATCGTTCTGAAACATGCCTCTCTTTTGCAAAACTCCTTCAAGCCTTGGTCACTATTTGCTTTTTTTAAAAAATAGCCTCTTTAAGAGGGCCAACAAATTACATGATCCAGTTCACAGCCTCCATATCCAAGCTCTTCCTTCAGCTGCTTCACAACAGGTTGGTGGTGGTCATCAAAGGGAGCTACCGCAAGGCATAAAGGTCCAACAATGCATAGACACATTCAGCTGTACCTGCTTGTATATATACCTGTGTGCAGTGGGGGTGAGCACAAGATAGAACTTTAGATAACAGCCAGGAGCCCTGATTTTGCAAATATATCAGTCCTTATCTTAATTTATTCATCTCTAGAACAGGGAGAGTAGTGAAAAAAAACACATTTAAACCTTTGAACTCTGATGTGATAACTATCTCACCTTTTACAGGGAGATTCTCTCTATCTGCACACTAATTTCCTGCATCAACGTTCAGTTCAATTATTTCCTTTTTAATTTAGTGTCTGCAGTAAGTATTGGGGCTCTTTTGGAATCTCTAGTGTTTCTGACAGCTGTCCTTTCCTTCACCTTTGTTAAAAGCAACAGTGCTCTGTACTACTCTATTCAAATACCACACTGTTTTGAAAGCTGCACCTTAGACTCAACTTATTTATTCTACTAAAATAGCCTTTGAATAAATCAGTGTTCTATTAATACTGGCATGGAAATAACTTATTATAATCCTAAAAATGCAGTCTGTCAAATCAAGACACACTGTCTACTTCATTTCCTGTCACAAATAATGAGAAGCATAAGGTAGTGTACAGAAATGGCATACATACTCTGAAATTTTGCAGTCAGGAAAAGGATAAACTATTAATTATTAAGCAATTCTTAAATTTTCTGAACTCATTAATTTATGTTGAATTTACTAACAATATATTATCTATATTCTCAAATTCTGAACCAAATGTGTAATTACCCCAAAAATGTCTTGCTAGGCAAAATATAATTTGAGAATCTTACTAACTTAAATAAACTCTGTGTTTATCTATGTATTATGTACCTGTTATAGAAAAATTTAAGAAACATGAAATAATTTAAAAATCCAAGTGTCTAGGAAACTTTAAGCATGGTCAATTCCTATTACTTAAATGTGTACTATGTTCTAGGGATTAAAAAAAAAGAATTGGCTCTTTAGGATAAACTATCACTTAGGAAACAATGTCATACATATTTCCTGGAAATGTTTTTAGGTTAATCTTCATTTTACCATCTATCATTTGATTTATTTATGGAAATAACAGCCTTTAAGGTGATTCATTAAAAATGCAGTTTTAAAAATAGCCACAAAACTATTTTTTTTTTTTTTTTTTTTTTTGTGGCCGGCTCAGCCCACCCTGAGGGTGGGGATGGCCTGGCATGTGGTGCCAAGGAATCAAACTGGGGTCCTTATGCTTGCTTAAACTTGCCTAAGCAGGTGCTTTAGACTGCTGAACTGTCTTACTGGCTCCAGTATGTCTTAATACTAAACATTAATTTGCTCGATTTCTTTTCTACAGAAAAAAAATTCTCAAATTTTAATTATGAGTTTGATATATGAGCTATTCAAATCTTAGTTATTTCATTTATTTATTTGCGAAACTGGGGATTGAACTGAGGCCCTTGCTTGTGCTTGCCAGGGAAGCACTTATTCCACTGAGCCATCTCCCTGGCTGCTTAGTTATTGCTTTACTAACAAAAACTATACTGAAAAATACAAATAAGTTACAATATTTTCATTAAATAGTATGTTTACATTTTGAGAATGCAATGAAAATCAGCATTCATGACAATGGTCCTAAGGTAATAGAAGATAAAAGAGCACTAGAGAAAAAATATCAACAAGTTCACAAAGGGGCCACAATCTGTGTGTCTCTGCTAAAGAGTTTGAAACACTGGTAGGACATATATGACTGTCCCCTGGTTAGTTTTTAAAGTTAATTTTATAAGTAAAAAGACTGATAAAAGTGATTAGATCTGTTTGTACCACCAGTGGCACAAACCACCTGATGGGACAATCGTGCATGTAGCACTTGTGGTTCAGCCAGACATAACACATTAACTATAAATGTAGTATCACTGTTGTCTATCACTATATTAAAATGCTTTAAAAAGGAGCTACTCTTGGGATGCACAAATGGTAAACGTCAATGAAAACAAATGCTATTTTGTTTGTTTCATGTCTTTACATAAGAAATTTTAAACATAGGATGTATTTTTGGGATAAATTATATTTACTATAGTACAATTTTCAGAGTTAGGTGAAGATTGGCATATACTGAAAAATAAGTATACCTTTTATCCCCCACCTTAAACTCACCTGATTCCTCTCCAAAAGCCAACCCTTTTCACTAGTTTCTTGTAAATCTTTATTCAGAATATATAAGACATTCTAAATACACCAAGTATATATTTGATATAAATTCATACTGTACATTTGATTCTACATATTTTCTTATGAAGTGTGTTCTGAAGGTCCTAGCCTACACTATAAAGAGGTACCTTCATTTTTAGTGCCTATTTAATGTTCCACTGTATAGATGTACAAAATACTGTTAGTTCTTTAATGAATATTTGAGGAGCAAGATAGCTCAGTGGACTAAGCACCTGCTCAGGCAAGTGCAGGGACCAGGGCTTGATCTTGGGTACCATATGCTGTGCCACCCTGCCTCCTGCAAGTGCAAAACAGGCCACCAAGACCAGATGTGGTGATGCATGCCTGTAATTCCAGGGCTGGAGAGGCTGAAAACAGGAGGATCACTAAGAGTCTAGGCTGCGTAGTGAGACTCTGTACCAAATTCTTTCTGCTATTACAATGGTATAAATAATAAACTATAATTTATACTTATGTGACTATATCTCTATGTCTGTAGGATAAATTCTTAGGGATAGAATTCTTGGGCAGAGAATTCTGAATTCCCTGCCCAAGAGGGAGTTGAACAAGGTCTTTATACAGAGTTACACTCTCCCAGGTCCTTTTTAATTTTTATTGTGAGACAAAGTTCACTAAGACACTAAGTTGCCCAGGCTGGAATTGAGCTTGGATCCTCATTCCTCAGACCCTCAGAGTGCTAAGATTTTAGGTATGTGCATATTAACTCACATTGGTTGCACCAGTTTCTATGTACAGTTTCTTATATGAATCTGTACAAAATTTCACTGGATTAAAACCATGTATATTTTCTTCCCTGCAAACTATTATTCAGCACGGTAACATTTTAAAAATATTTTTAAAAAGAAATTTTTTAGTTGAAGGGAGTTCTGCCCTAACTTATGGATTGTGAAGAATGAACTGCTGTTGGGTCTGAATGACTGTTGGTGGATTGTGATGTGGCACATCTGGAGGCTACTGAATACAATTTACAGTGCTTAATAAAAATCTTTATTCTTTTAGTATAAAAAAGAAATTTTTTAAATATGATTATTATATAAGTTGGAAAATTTTCTCCCAATTTGTCATATATTTTTAATTTTATTATATTTCTTCTTCATATGCAGAATGTCCTTTGAATCTTGTAAGAAATGAATACCTTTTCATTTAAGGTTCCTGGGTTTGACACTGCTTTGCAAATGGCTTTCTGACTGCAGGATTTAAAATACATATAGTACCCTTCCATTTTCTACTGGTAGATTTTAAATTTTTCTTTTTTAATGTTTGGATTTATTTTTGTGATGGAGTTGTTATTACGGTTATGTAAGACAATTTCATTTTTTTCAGGTGACCATCAACATATAAAATATCACTTGTTAAATAATCTTCCACTGATTTAAAATGCTGTATTTGTCATACACAACTTCCCAATCCCTTTCAGTCTATTTTCCAATTTTCTTTTTTTTTTTTTACAATTTCATTTATTTTTTTCTCCATAATTTTATTGAGAAACAAACAGCAATGAGACAGTTTCAAATCAAATTGGTAGGACAGTTTCAATAATTAACACATTGCATACATTCTTCCTAGTGGGTAATTGCTGTATAAGATGCGGAC
>NW_004524971.1:152449-206750 GCF_000260255.1 Octodon degus | reverse complement strand
TGTGTGTGTGTGTGTGGCCAGCTCAGCCCACCAGGGGGCGCGGCTGGCTGGCATGTGGTGCTGTGGTATCGAACCGTGGTCCCTGTGCTTTTCCAAGCTTGTTCCAAATAGGTGCTTTAGACCACTGAGCCATCTCTCCAGCCCCGGAACAGGTATTTTTCATCAAGCATTGATATGTTAAATTTTAAGTCCCTACAGAATATGATAAAAAACATTAAAAAATTAAAATATATTTAAAAAATAGGCACAAAGAATTATGTAATTCTTATTTTTACATATAAGTCTAGAAATTATTTTCCAATTTTCTATCAGTACGAATGCAATGCAAATTAAAAATAATTTACACTACATATCAAGAAACTAAGCTATGTGTATCATAACTACAGGGAGCTATATGATACAGATAAATATTCCTCCTACATTTCACTCTCATTTGTTAATTTCTTTAATCCTAAATCCCTTTACCTTTCTTCCCCTTGTCATAGTCTTTCTTTTAGGAGAAAGTTTCTAGGTGGATAGCTATGAATTTCCCTGGCTCTAATCCAAAGAAATTTCTTTCCCATTTGGAATGAGGCAGCTCTCTTTACCCAGATCATGTAGGATCAAAGAAACTCTTGATTCCTCTTTTTACCTAAACTTAAGAAGACAGAGAGTGAGAGAGAGAGAAAAGAAAAGGAGGACAAAGAGTGATTAAGTTCATTTAGCAGGTTAATTTAGTTAGGTCACAGGTTGACCTACCTATTCAAAAAGAATGTGGCCAAAGGTTTTCTACAGTCTCGATAACTAATTTACTTTATCTTTAATTATGTACTGGACTCACGTATCAGTTATTTATATTACCTTATCATACCTCAGGAACTCTTCTTGCCTCATAGTCTACTCAATGTACCCATCATACAAAATAGATTTTTCTAATTAGTACTGAAACACACATGTCAAAAAAAGTTAAGGAGGTACCAAAGCTTCTGATTAGCTTAAAATGTAACTTTTATATGTGCACCCATGTACGTAAGAGCACAATTTGTCATAGCCACATCTTGGAAACAACCAAAATGTCCATCACTTGAGGAATGGATGAAAAAGATGTGGTATTTTTATACAATGGAGTATTACTCAGCTATAAAGAGAGACAAATTCAAAGACTTAATAGGTAAGCAGACACAACTACAGGCTATACTCCTAAGTAACATAAATCAAACCCACATGTGTAAATATCATATAGTTCCCCCATGTAAGAATCTGAAAGAATAAAACCTGAAAGGTATAATAGGTATAGTAAAATGGAAAGAAACTGAACTTAAGGATTAAACAATGAAAAAGATGAGAAGAAGGAGAAAAGACAGGAAAAAAAAGGGGGACATACAAATATATATATATATAGCATGGCTGAGTTGATTGTACTAATAATTTCCATCAGTTTTTTGAAAATCGCAGTTAATGTTTAGAATTTTCATCTTGACTAACTCCGTATGCTGCTATCTGTGATCTGAGCAATTATATTATGGACAGCAATGTGTAATACAAAACCCATGGTTGAGTACCTCTCATCTTGGTCTTCCAAATTTGTACTGTTTCTAACGTCTTATCAATTATCATACTCTTTTAAAAATAAATTTAAAAAAGAGACAAGAAAGCACTAGTACTCAATTATTTGTCTAATCTTGTATAACTATAAATGTTAATCTCAGCAACACATTTGACAATAAAAATAGATAATATAACAACCATAATTAATTGGCTATTCCTATTTTGAAAATCTGTAACATATGTATTCTTGCATGTTACCCTGTTTCTGTTTTCTTTTGTATTTGGTTTTGCTTCTGTTTTTACTCTTCAAAATAAAATAACATATTTTAAAACTATTTTTTGCTAATCCACACAATTGCTACTAAAGATGAAATAGTGTTAACAATAGAATGAACTGCTAAATATCTAAAACTAAATAACAAATTAAGAAAAATAAAACATCATTTTCATATTTTATTGGCAAGATACAAATTTTATGTACATTTAATTCTAATAAAGAAAATTCTGGGCTGGCAAGATAGCTCAGTGGTCTAAAGTGCTTGCTTAGGCAAGCTAAGGCTAGCATGCATAGACTGCAGTTAGATCCCAGGCACCACATGCCACATTAGCCCAGCCCAGAGGGTGGGCTGAGCTGGCCAAAAAAGACAAGAAAATTCTAAAATATTAAGAATGGAGGACCATATAACAAGGTAAGTAAATATTAAGAAAATAATAAAATGTTAATAGCAACAGCTTGTGGATGTCATGAAATAGTGATGTAACAAATTTCTTCATAGAAGAATAACAGAAAGTTTGGCATTTTGAAAATCAGAATTTCTTTTAAATCATCTACTTAATGTTATTTATTTTATTAGGATTTCACAGTGAATATATTGCAATCCGGTCAGATAATGGTGATAATCCAAATATTTTACAGGCAGTTCATTTGGTCATTTCTCATCTTTCTAAACAAATTCATCTGGAGACACTTAATAGTAAACGGCTATCAACTGTTCTATCATAACACTGCAGAGTAGAAAGAAGAGTTTTGAAGAGCAAAAGGGAGTTTATTATAAACTTTCAAACATATCTTGCTTCTATGTCCTATGGCTTTGCTGGTATATTGAATTTAAATGGCATTCTATTTATCACAGGTTAATCTTACATAAGAATCAAACCTATGATGAGCCCCTGAAAGTATTTTAATATCAGACTCAAGATGAACTATTTTTGCCTGAATCACTCTTTTATTTGCAACAAGCACATCTCAAAATCCAGCAACTTTCCTAAAAAGTTATATAGAGAATAGTCAATGTTATTAATCCCTTGTCTGAAATTTTTTTTTAATTTGATACAGGGTCTCACTACAAGTTTAGACTTGTAGTGATCCTCCTGATTACAGGCATGCACCACTACACCAGGTTTCGGGGCTGGCACAATGCACCAGGGGTTCTGGGGTGGCATGACATGCAGTACCAGGGATTGAACTCAGGTTCTTGCACTTGCTAGGCGGGCGCTTAGACTGCTGAGCTATCTCCCCAGTCCTCATTTTTAACTATGAGCCCAAGAGTGGTTATTACGGTTTGCATCTGGATGTCCCCCCAAAACCTCACGTGGTCATGAAGTATGGGCTTTATGGAGGTGCTAGAATCTAGAGTTAGTGGCTGCTTCATTGTCTAGTTCTGGGATTGAGGGTAGCTTGCACACAATATAAGGGAAGAAAAGAGGTTCATTCCTCCTCTCACAATGTTTTTGCCATTTTCTCCTCCCATGAACTGCTGCCACTTTCCCACGTGCAACCCTGCCTTGCAGCCAGCTGATTATGGAGTAAAACCTCTGTAAACTGTGAGCTAAAAAACCTTTTTCCTTTTTAACTGTGGGTACTGGGTATTTAACTCAGCAATGAGAGAAAAGTATGACAGAATTTGATACCAGACAAGTGGGGTCATTGCTGTGACTATAACTGACCATATGGTTCAAGAGCCTACAGGAATGACTTGTGGAAGAGACTGGGAAGGTTGGGAGGTACAGGCTATAAAAGCAGAGTTAGAATGTGTTAGTCTGTTCTGTATGGAAGGTTCTGATCAGAGCTCAGAAGACCAGAAGTTCTGATAGAAATCTTGTTGATAAAGATGAGGACCAAGAGGATTCTGATGGGAAGGCCTGCATTTGCTCTTGGACTTATGATCATGTGTGTTATGGTTTGGTGGAAAGTTCGTCTGCATTTTGCTCATGTCCTGAGATCTGGCCTAAGCCTGAGATAAATTTTAAAGCAGTCTAATGATGAAGTGGTATTAAGGCTACTGTTGAGGGCTTTTAGCTAGATTTATGTTGAGAGTCAAGAGCGAAGAATACAACAAAATGATTTAAAATGTGAGTTTGGCCAAAAAGGAACTGCCAATAAAGCTGTGGATTGCAAAGATAGAGCTGAAGATACCTCAATTGCCAAGAAGGAATGAGAAAAGACGGCCTGAGGTCATCACAAGAAGCAGCATGTCTGCATCCTTTGTATCCTCAAAACTGCAAAAGTAATAGACTTTGTTTTGAGAAGCTGCATAATGCCAGTGGCTGCACCACATTCCACAGTGGCTGCATAGTGAATGTGTTCTTCAGGATTGGATTTAGAGTGCTCAGCAATCCAGGCTTCTGCCCATATTTAAGAAGGCCTGGGAGGCCAGGCAATGTGCTGAAGAGGGCAGTGTGTGAAGCTATGAGTATGAAGCCAAGGTGCAGTAGAGTACAGACCCCAGAAGTTTGGAAAAACCAGGAATGTGGATCATCTAAGAAAACAAGGAGGGCTGAGGACATAGCTTGGTGGTCTAAGCACCTGCCTGGCAAGCTCAAGAACCCAGGTTCAATCCCTGGTACAAAATGCCATGCTGGCCCTGTGCTGAGCTAGCCAACGAAACCAGTCATGGTGATGTATGCTTCTAATCCCAGTACTGGGGAGGCTGAGACAGGAGGATCACTATGAATCTAAGCTGCGTAGTGAGACCCTATAACAAAGCAAGCAAGCAAGCAAGCAAGCAAGCAAGCAAGCAAGCAAGCAAGCAAGCAAGCAAAGAGTAAAGTCAGCCCCAAAGACAAGCCATGGGAGCTACTACCAGTATAAGTGCCACAGGACCAGAACCACTCAAGCCATTTGGAACTCACAACTTGCTGCCCATTGTCTCAGATGCTGCACAAACAACTACAGGACTTAATGTTTGCCCTGATGGACTGTAGACTTGCCTTGGTCACATTCCTTTGTACTGCCCTGTTTGTAACTTTTAGAATGGGAATATTTATCTTGTGCCATTAAATTTTTAACTTTCTTTTCATTTGTACAGGACTCATAGCTAAGAGTTTGCCTTGCATCTTAGAGGAGACTTAGGACTTGGACTTTTCAGCAATGCTAAAACTGTCAGGACTTTGACAACTCTTAAGAGATGGACTAAATACCTTTTGCGTAAAGGGATATGCATGAATCTTTGGAGGGCCAGGGGTGGAATGTTATGGTTTGTGTCTGGATGTTCCCCCAAAAAACCTCATGTAGTTATGGGGGACAGGTTTTTTAGAGGCTGTTAAATCTGGAGTTTGTGATTGGTTCATTGTCTAGTACCGGAATTGGGGATGTGATTGCTACATCAGCCCTAGGGCAGGAAGCCTGCATAAAATCTAAGGGAGGAAAAGAGGCTTGCTCCTCCTCTTGATTGTTGCTTTTGCTGTTTTCTGTCACCAGTATCTGTTGTCCTTCTACCATGTGCCACTCTGCATTGGAGACAGCTTATCATGGACTAAAACCTCTGCAAACTGAGCTTAAAAAACCTTTCCCTCTTTAACTGTAGATGTTGGGTATTCTGTCCCAGTAGCGAGAAAAGCAACTGAGACAGTAGTCTTCTTACTCTATCATGTGTATTTGTGGCTTGGATGTGGTGAAGGAGCTCAGAGTCACTAGGGACAAAATCCATTGGCTTACCACTTCTCGTTTACTTCCTGGTATCACACCCTGCTCCCTAAGGATTATATTACTAGTAGAGAGTCTAAAACACAGTTGTCCCCAGGTCTGGTGTGGATTACAAATGAACTCTTATTTACTAACTTACTGGAAAATGAACATTAACTTAAATACAGCCAGATATTTGAGCTCTATGTTTAGAGTTATATTTAAAGTAATATAGAAACCCAGGGAAAACAAGTTTAATAAATATATTTAGTACCTCAGTATACATGAATGGAATTGAAGTTCTCCTTTAAAATGTTTTCTTTCTAAAATTGTCACAAGGGCTGGGGAGTTGGCTCAGTGGAATAAGTGCTTCCCTGGCAAGCACAAGGGCCTGAGTTCAATCCCCGGTTCCGGAAAAAAAAAAAAAAAAAAAAAAAAAAAAAAAAAAAAAAAACCTGTCACAAGAATACATTCAGTTTCATACTTTCTATTACAAAAAGGATTCCAATTACATAATACTCCTAGAAACCCAAATGTCTGAATGAAGAATGACAAATATAACTAATACATGAATATAGTCCTATTTTAAAAATACAAATGATTGTTTACTTGGCATTGAGAAAAAATAATGAAAAAAACTAATGTTTCTCAAGTTGTGAAAAAAAAAAACATTCCACACACTTCTGAACATTTATGTAAGTTTATAAATACCTTACTATAACTGAAAATCTATTAGAGAAAACACATTACAACCAAGCAGTATAAGTTTTACCATGTTACAATTAATGACCCTGTACTAATCTTCATAAGAAATTTAAATTATTGATTTTGCTGAATGACTTATTTCCTAAGCTTTCCATAAAATGACCACTTGTCTTAAAAACTATATATTAAACTTCCAAACATACAGGACAACAGAATGCAGAATTAACAGCAGGAGCAAAATACAGATAGTCCCACACTAACAATGGTTCACCATAGTTTTTCAGCCTTGTGATGGCTCACTGGAAGTAGGCCCTGTTTTAGAATGCTGCACTTCTTCTTCCCAAGCTGGTGACACAGAGTGGGACCTTCCTTCCTCATGTGGGGCTGTGGCAGTGAGCCCATCTCACTCAGCACCCAGTGTTCTACCATGCACTGTGAGGCTAAGCTACCATGCTAGGTGGTGTGAGAGAAATAAATGCATTTTTGACAACTGATATTTTCAAATTCTGATCACTTTAGCAGGATGTAATCCCATCATAAGTCAAGAAACATTTGTATTTATTATGGAACATTTTCAGCCTCACAAAAGGTGAACCTGTTATTTTTGATAAAATGGATAAATCTTGAGGACATTATGCTCAGTGAAAAGACCCAGGCATAAGAAACAAATACCATTTGATCTTGCCTATAAGCACAATCTCAGAAAATCAAATTTATGGAAGAAAAGAGAATGGAGGTTGCCAGTGGTTAGAGCTTAGGGCATGGGGAGATTTTTGAAGGTACAAAGTTCACATGTACAGGACAAGGACAAGTAAGTTCAGAAGACCTAATGTACGACATGGCAACAACAGTTAACAATACTGCATTATACAGTCAGTCCTCTAATATCTATGGTTTCTGTATTCACAAATCTAGGGACCAGGGAGATGGCTCAGTAGAATTAGCTCTTGCCTAGCAAGCGCAGGGCCTGAGTTCAATCCCTGGTTCCACAAAAAAAAAAAAAAAAAAAAAAAAAAAAAGCAGTCCACAAATGAATTAGTCAGTCCTCTAATATCTATGGTTTCTGTATTCACAAATCAATTGGTCATGGATTAAAAGTATTCAGAAAAAAAAAATCCCTTTCTATAGGAACATATGCATTCTGTGTATTTCTTGTCATAACACCCTAAGTTATTACAGTTTAAGTTATTTAAATGCCAATGACATTTACATACTGTAAGTAATGTAGAAATTATTTATAGCAGAGGTCCTAAATGCTAGTACTGTTAGGAACTGGGCCAGACAACAGGTTGTTAACTATAGTGATAAAGTGAAGCTTCACCTGTATTTACGAGGACTACCCCATGCTGGCATGACTGCCTCTGGTCACATCTGTGGGAAATTATAGATTCTCAGACAAGGCCAAACCCTATTGAGAAGGTTATAGGTCGCCTGTTACTTACAAGGATATAAGTTGCCTGACAATCTGAGGTGGAGCTGAGGCAGTGATACTAGCGATGGAGAGCAGCTGTAAATACACACTAACATTAGCATAGAGATTTGACTACACAGAGAAAATAATGAAAATGAATCATCTGCTTGCAGACTTGTATCAAAATCCTATCAGTGAGCAACAAGTGATAATTAAATTGTACCTGGAGTCAACTTTACAGTGGCAAAGTATACAGTTGCAATTAGTGGTAAGTTGATATTTAAAAATTTTTTTAATGTATTTGATACAGGGTCTCACTATGCAGTTCAAACTCAATAATGATCCTCTTTCTCAGCCTTCCCAGTGCTGGGTTTACAGGCATGTGCCACCGTGCCCAGTTTCGGTGGCTGGCTTGGGGCACCCGAGGTGGGGCCAGTATGACATGTGGTACTTGGGATCGAACCTGAGTCCTTGTGCTTGCCTCAGCTTAGACCGCTGAGCTATCTCCATGGCCCCAGTGACAAGTTTTAAGTCAAAATCCAACACTTACTTTAGTCAGTGACTGGCCCACCCTTTATTTTACTCCCCACTTCCAACTGTACCACTCTCCCCACAATGCACACTTGTCTCAATGTTTTGGTAAGCCCACAAGTTAATCTTGTCAAATAGGTAAAAAAAAAAAAAAAAAATCATCTGCTAGCTTCTTTGAAAAGGGGCAAAAGCCCACTGATGAGAGAGAAGACTAAAATAACCAAATAAAAGTTGCATTTAAAAGAAAATGAAATTAAGGGGTTCATTGTAGCAAGATATTCACATTCTTCAAGCCTTCCTTGTATAATATGTGGCTACCTGTTCACCTACAAATCTGTGAAACACAGAGCTTTGTCACACAAAGACCAAATGTCCTGCACTAAAAGGCAAGTTTTGGAGTTTTTCAAAAGGTAACTACTCAAATGAGAAGAACAGAAACAATCACTAAAAGCCACTGTTATCAAATGTGTCTACACTTAAAGAGTATCATTCTTAGTGGCACTGTACTACTACAGTCTTCTAAAAAGGCCATTAGTCTTGGTGAAGAATCAATCCTGCCTGCTGCTAAGGGTATTTGTTGTGAACTTTTTATGAGAGTGCAGTTCAAAAGGAACCACCTGTTTCTCTTTTGATTTGCATCATCACTAGATAAATGGATGAAACAGTAGAAGATATTGAAGCATGACTGCTAGAAAGGATTAATAAGTCACAGTGGTCTACAATTCAGGTTGGTAAGTTTACCAATGCTGAAAGCAGTGATGATAGTTTCTGCATTATACATTTTTCAGGAAGATATACATGAAATGTTAAGTGTGCTTTTGTTACCAACCGATGCTACAGCTACAGAACTATTCATAGCTTTAAGGGATTACATATCAGGAACACTGAACTGGTTATTTTGTATCATTAAATCCTGACAGAAATTAGACAGCTTCCTGGTTTCACTTTTTGAGTCACAGAAGTAATATCTGAATATGATAAGCCTAGTCACTATGTCATCCATACAGAAGTGCCAGGTAGCCAAAAAAATGTTATCTGCACTTAACATTTTTCAGTGTGATTAAAATCACATTACAGTACATGCCTTTAACTCACCTCTGTTCATGCAGCCCTTTAAGGAGACAGACATAGAGGCACATGCCTCTTATACACAGAAGTGACAAGGCTTTCTAAAGGTGCATCACTAGCCAAAGTTTCTGAGTTATGAGAGCTACTCTAGATGTTTCTTTTAGAAAAATGGTACATAATGGCAGCATTTCAGTGATAGAATGGGTTACAAAATTTGCTTACTGATGTTCAACCTGCTCAATGGACTTAACCTGTCATCTTAGGGAATAATAAGAACGTTTTTTAAGTTGGCAGGTAAGATGGTGACATTCAAAGCCAAACCAGAATAATGAAAACTGACAGGTGAACAATGGGATTTTTGACCTGCTCCAAGTAATTGCAGAGACTGTGAAAGAGAATGACCCAGGGAATTCTTTCCCCCTCCACTACATGATCACTCTTTTTGGTTTTCAAGAGTTTTAGCATTATTTCTCAGCCACAAGATATGCCCTAAACTCGGAAGGAATGTATTTGCACCCTATTTGTGATGTGGACAGATGTGGACAGATGAATCCACTTTGTTCATGCTAAAAGAGGATCAACTGCTTGAGATGTAATTATATAATCTCAATTAAAGTCAAACTGGATTACCCTGAGATTGCTACAAACCTGCATCCATTTCCAAATTCTTATATTATTGAAACAGAATATTCTTCAGTGACAGCAACCAAAAGGAGACTAAAGAGGAAACAACATAAAAACACACTTTGAGAGTCACTGTCTCCCATCATCCTTGGTTGGGATTAATTACAGAAAAGCAAGCTTAGGTATGACACTGATTCCGCATTCTGGTGAGATGTAGAATTATTTCATTGTATTCTACAGTGTAATAATAACAGAAATAAAGTATGCAGTAAATGAAATGTTCCTGAATTATCCTGAAACCTCTTCTCAGAAGTCTATGAATTTTTTTTTCCATAAAGCCTGTCCCTGGTGCCAAAATGGTTGGAGATTGCTGATTTAATGTATGTGTAGGGTTGTGTATAAATCATATGCCATTTATTTACTTATTTTGCAGTACTGGGGAGAGAAATCAGGGCCTTTGTACTGTGCTATACCCCCATCCCATTTTTTAAAATGTTGAGACAGAATCTTGCTAAGTTGCCCAGATGGGATTCAACTTAGATTCTCTTGCCTCAACCTCCCACAGTGCTGGAATTACAAGCATGGAGCAGGGGCCTTTCATATAAGGTACTTGAACATCTGTGAACTTTGGTATCTGTGATGGTGGGTATGTCCTGAAACAAGTCCCCTAAGGCTACTGACATATGATAGTACTTTATATTTACAAAGTTTTACTAAGTATGTTATTCTTTAGTGTCATTCACCTGACACAAACAGAAAGAACTATGTGGTGGATGTGCAATTAGCCTTCTTATCATAATTTCACAATGTATACATATACAGTACTAAAACATGTTATAGACCTTAAATATACACAATTATTATTTGTCAGTTATGCCTTCAGTGGAAAAAATTTTAAACAGTACTATTTGTAAAAGCATGACCAGGGATGGGAATACTCATTCATAGGCTAGCATACCTGAAGTATAGCAGGGGCAAAAATATATAAACTTTTTTTTTTTTTTTTTTTGGTGGAACCAAGGATTGAACTCAGGCCCTTGTGCTTGCCAGGGAAGCACTTATTCCACTGAGCCATCTCCCCAGCCCCTAAACTTTTTCCATATTTTGAATTGAAGTATAACAAGACCAAACTAAATATTAAATATAAATTGGAAAAAAAACACTTTTGGCTATCTCAGTTACATTATTCCTCATATAATGGCTTGGTCTATGCTCCTAAGACAGCTCTGTCCAAATATGCTTTTGTGTATTAATAGGTAGAAGCCATCGTTTTGACCCTGTTATCTAGAAGACTTACATGGCGTCATAAAAATGGTTTATGGAGACTATGAACAAAACTTAAATACTGTTTGCTCATACTTATTAAGTATTGTACTTCTTAATACTGTAATGTTCATTTTTTAGTGATACTGAATGCAATTTTCTAATTTTTCATCTTAAAAACTCAAATATACTTAAGTATATCAAAGAAGCGAGCAGGGAACAAATCAATAAATGCTGCCAGTAGTCTGAGCTCATTTGTATTTCCCATAATAAGTATTTAATATATTAAGGAGTTAAACAGATTAATGTACCGACAAATAACAAAGTTGAAGATGATGCAAAAATTTGATAAATGAGGCACATCTATGTCTAAAAGGGTATTTATTATTCCCAATGGTACAGTTTCAGGCTTCTGAGACTTTTTTTTTTTTTAAATTTATTTATTTATTTATTTTTGTGTGTGTGTGTGTGTGTGTGTGTGTGTGGCCAGCTCAGCCCACCAGGGGGCAGGGCTGGCTGGCATGTGCTGCTGGGGGATTGAACCGCGGTCCCTGTACTTTGCTTAGCTTGTTCTAGGTAGGTGCTTTAGACCACTGAGCCATCTCACCAGCCCTTCTGAGACATTTCAAGAACTTCCTTTATATTTCGAAAACTCTAGGTGCCTCTTTTGCTTCCCTTTCACTCCATCTCAGGATGCAGTTTGCATTCATCCTTATACCTATACCTCTAACATGGCTACCTTGAGAAGGGCTACACTTGGAAAATATAACTGAAATTCTAACTTGTTAGGCAATAGAACAATTTAAGGTATCCAATCACTAGAGCAGCAGCACTAGCTATTTTCTTTTGTGAAAACTGCTTCTGGATGAAATTACAAATGCTGGGACATCCATCATAATTGAGAGCTATTTTCAAGTAAGAAACAGCTAAAAAGACTCAGGCATCTTGGTGCCCATAAGCATGAGGAAAATCACCTATATGCAGTAAATAATGCAACTTAGTTTCTCAAAGCTTTGAGTCCCTTCATTTAGCAGTATTTATAAAGTTCGTGTTTTGAACTAGGCACAGCCTATGCAGTTTTAACCATGAATAACCACAAACTTGGAGCTGTGTTTTAAAAAGAAGATGTGGTATGAGACGGCACCATTTCGTGATTTGTTAGACGAGTTCATGCTGATGCTACAGATGCAGAGCAAAGTCCTTAAGTAGTTGTGCCTGATGTGTGGCTGCTTTATGTGGCCAAGAAAATCAATAGTAGGACGTGTTCTTGGTGCATGTTCTCAGCACCTCACAGAAACGGTATCCAGACAGGATCAAAAAATAGTTTGTGGGGGGCCCAGCCCTAGCTCAGTTCTTTAAGTGGCTGCTTCCACAATGCTGGCAGCCTCATTTCGATCCCCACAACACTCCAGCCATACAAAAGTGCCCTGAAGGCATTCAAGGAGCAAAACACACACACACACACACAAAAAAAAAATAGTTTGTGAACATTTGAGAAGACTAATACTATGAGGAGACTGAAATACAATATTAAAGATATATTTGACATCAGTACAGTCACCACAATCATTCATGCTTATTGAGCATTCACAGCCACTATTCTATTACTTCACATATATTTTATTTTACCTTTCAAAGTTCCTAACAAGTAAAAGAAACAAAAGAGGATTAAAGCCAAAGTATGTCAATTACTATAGCCTCACTGGGATCATACTTATTTTGCCTATGTGACTGAAAATAATTGGTAGGACTAGTGGAAAAATTCATTACTATTAGCATTCAGTATATCTCTGTGATGTATGTACTTTATTTTCTATTTCCCCTAAGTAGTAATTACCTTTAAAATTTGAATGGAAGTAAGCAGATATTTATGGACATACTGACAAGGACATCATATCAAGAAGGCCAGGTGATCTGCTCAGAGTAACTGATGGGCCTGAGGTCCAGGTCAAAGGCAGCAGGAAGACTAGTCATTTAGCATCTGTCCACAATGAGAAGTAGAGGTCTACCCACCAGGCAACAAACCTGTTTAATCAAAGGCTAAGTAGGCAAGGTATTATTTAAATGGAAAACTTTGGGATATATCTTAGTTACTAATATTTGTAAGTTAAATAGCTGTGTGAGCATCAGGGCCAGGATGGATTTCCTGGTGATTTCTGTGGGCCCTCAAACACTGCAGGTATCAGGTAGATGGAGCTACTTTATGCCCTATAAGTATGCTTATATCACTTTATTCCTACAGGTACTTTACAGGTGGTGACTGAAGTTATTTGGACATGTAATAATAGACAATGGAGCAGAGATTCAAATGAAAACAGACTTCTTGTCACTTTCCTAATTAACACTTCACTTCATTTTTCCTCCAACTTCCCAGAGTAAGCATGTGAAAGCTGAACATGTAAATAAAGTAGGAAAGTGAATGTCTCAGACCCATTACGTGGCCAAGCTCCTTGAGGATATGAGGTTAACAAACCAAAAAACTCTCTATTTTTATCTTGACCAGGTTACTACACAAAGAAAGTGATCTCATTAAGTGTTGGGCACAAAATCATGAGGTCCTTCAAGCAATGCAGAGATTTATATGTAACAGAAAACATAATATAAAACCCTTTTTTAATTTTATACATGACTCTTTTTTTAACTTAGGTCAACCTAAGTTTCAGAGTTTTTCATAAACACCTGTTTTTATGTATGAATTTCTCTTTTAAATCCCTCAACAGGTATATAACCACCGAACCACCTTAAGCTAGTTACACAAATAGATCATTTATAGCCTCCTGGCTCTGTCACAACACCTACACAAGTCCCTCTATGTTATTCTGAGTGGGAATGAGGTACAGTACAGTGGTGATGAAGCTGGGTCTTAGGGCCCCTAAATGAACTTTTGGGCACTTTCCCCATTTCTACTGCGAAAAGGAAGGAGGACTAGAGGAATGGGAAAAATCAGAATCCTGCTGGGGAAGGGGATGAACATATGAGGTATTTTTCCTTTAGTGACTCTCTTATGGAACGCTCTTCAAAATTTCACAAATTTAACTCAAACATAAAGGAGAAAGACACATGTAACAGGGAAGCTATTTTCCTTATATGACCTTCCATCTCTGAAGCTATGAAACAACAATAATCTGAATCAACATTTATGTATCTAAAAACAAGTTTTCATGTTAAAAAAAGCCATTAGCAAACAGAAAAGACAAATGAAAACTGGGAAAATATATGCAAACTATAGCACAAAAATTACTGGTATTCTGTATGCTTCAATAACCTGAATGTCAGATTGTTTCCCCACATTTGGGAAGTTTGCTGCTATTACTTCTGCACATATTTTTTATATCATATACACTGACTCCTTCTTTCTCATTGATGTCTATTAGTCTCACATCGCATTGCCTTGCAGGTGATGAATTATTTTTTCCTGCATCCTAGTTATTTTTAAGAGATCTTTTCTTACCTTTTCACTAGCTACACCAGCGTCCTCAAGATTTTAAACTGTCTTCACTTTCACTCAAGTGGTTTTGTAGGCTTGTGATTGAGATTTTAAGTTCCTCTGTATCTCTTGGACTCTGCTTCATGCGATCTATTTTTTTCCTGTATTGCTCATTCAAGGAATCTGTCATTTTTCTAATCTCTATTTTTTTTTATCAATGTCTTCTTTAGAAGCAGTTATTAATTCTTTTACAGCAGTTTTTTTCAGACTGGGTTTCCTCCATATGTTTGACATTTAGACAGATAGGGTAAACGGAACTGCTTATGTTGCAGGGTAAAAACAAGCTTCTCTTCTAGAGGGTTAACAACCTAAGTTTGTAGATCAAAAATTAGAAAAAAGGAAGGGCTGCAAGGTCAGCCAACATTTTGGCCCTAGCCTTTCAAGGTCAGTGAAGACTCCGGACATAGGAGAACCTATACTGTAACATCATGTAACTCAGTTGTGTCCCAAATTTTCTGATTAAGGAGATTATGTAGGCACAGAGGAAGGTGATCAATGATGTAGAGTGTGCCTATGGAGAGTCACATGGAGAGAAAACATTCTCTCAGGCTTTCACTGAGAGCAAATTGGTCAAGCAATGGTCATGACTCATCCACATGGCTGACACTGACAGGATCTACAAAGTATGGTATAGGGTTAGAGGATAAATCCTGAGGGTACTTGACTGATCTTACCAGATACAAACCTTACATTTCTTGTTATATAGGTCTTCCTTTATCTTGTTCTTAACTATTCAGCAGAAAAGTATAAAAATGAGGTATATCAAGTAAAGCTCTATTAATATGCTGAGCTGTGAAAGGCTCAAGTCAACAACTTCTGCGGATAACCCACTACTATTGTGAACTGCTGGACTGTGTTGGATTGTTTTGCTGAATTCACATATCTATAGTATTTAGATGCCAATGGAATCCCATCCCTGACAGGACTAAACAAAAAAAGGGGATATAAATGAAGGACCATTTTGTATTTGTATATACAGAAGTTAGGATAGATATATAGCTACTTTTGCTTAATTCAATGAGAAGATTCTTTTCAAAAAAGAATCATCTATGGAGGGGAATTTAATGATATCCCACAAAACTGTTAAGTTTATTTACTTTCTAACTGAAATCCAATTCTAAGAACCTCTTCCAAAGACATTCAGGAAAGAATATACATACAAGTATACATACAAAATGTACATCTAAGTATTTGTATGTAGCAAAATAAAGAGATAATATGGATGATCATCAACTGAGCAGTGGTTAAAAAACTATGTACATTCATACACTGGAATAAGAAGCTATAAAAAAGAACACGGACCATCTTTGCACACTGCTGTGCAATGATTTCCATAGTAAACAGTCACATAAGAGGAAAACAGGCAGGGCATGGAAGGTACACATATATAATCCCAGTAAGGGATTATGGTGGAGGCTGAGGCAAGAGGATGCAGTATCTGAGCCCATTGGGCAATTCAATGACTTAATAAGATCCTGTCCAAAATTTAAAATAAAAATTAGAAAAGTGCTGAGTATGTAGCTGAGTATGAAGGTCATGAATGCAATTCTCAGTACCACAAAAAACAACAAAACAAAATAAAAGATAAATGTTCATATTATGGCGCCATTTATCTAACAAATACAGTGAGCTTAATGTGCACTAACAATAAAAGAATAAACTGAAAACATTAAACAAGGGTTGTGTATAGAAGGATGCCGAAACAGGGTCCAGTTAGGTCAATAACAAAAGCTATGTTTTTCTGAATAGTCCTTATGTTACAACTCTGACTGGAAGATATGCAGTGTATGCTGGACCGGGCTCACACTGGCTCACACATTTGTGGCCACTGCAGCTGTATTTACATTATACCTATAAGCAAACACTTAGCACTTACCCCTAAACTGGCACACCACAGAAATATGTAAAGGTTTTAGCAAATTACACAATAGATTAAATTTAGAGAGGATATTCTTAAACACTGAACACAAAATGGAACAAACCTAAGAATAAACCAAGGGGGCAGCATTACTATATAGAAGTAACCAGCAACTTTATAGTACAGCACTGGACACAGATCTTTTTTTAAAAATTTTTAATTAATTAATTAATTAATTATTTATTTGTGTGTGTGTGTGTGTGTGTGTGTGTGTGGCCAGCTCAGCCCACCAGGGGGCAGGGCTGGCTGGCATGTGCTGCTGGGGGATTGAACCGCAGTCCCTGTGTTTTGCTAAGCTTGTTCTAAGTAGGTGCTTTAGACCACTGAGCCATCTCACCAGCCCCCAAGATCTTTTTGCAAGCAAAAGAACTGTAAAAATAATCAATTTAAGAGTTTATGTATTTTCACTGCTGTGGTGTGAAGGCTGGCATTGATTGGGTATTTCACAACAAAGAAAATGGCACTGAGAAATGGAACTTTCAAGATGGGCCTTGGAGCTACAGACACAAGTTAAGTGAACGCACTGTGGTCCTGAATGTGAGCTGGATCCATCTGTAAGAAGTTATAACATAGTTTGTATCTAGTTAACACTATATGTACAAATTCATTCTCTCTCCCATCCAAGTACTAATCAGGCTCAATCCTGCTTAGCTTCTGAGATCATATGAGATTGAGATGTTCTGGGTGATATGACCATAAACTATTATCTCTGTTCACTAAAAAAGCCAGAAGCAATGTGTGTCCCTGGGACCCAGGCATTGAGATGCCCAGACTGATTTTTAACTTCTGTTTAGAGTACTAAGACTCTGTGAAGAAGTCTTATCACAGTCATAAGCCAGGAAAAGTACACAATACTACAAAGAAATAAGCTGTAAAAACAGTATTGGGATGATGCCACAAGAACTGAGGAGTAACTGCGGAGACACGCTCACAGACCAAATATGGTAAAAAATATGGTCCACCAGAAGCATAACACCACTACTGAAATATTAAATACACAAAAAATCCAGGAGTTTATGATGACTCTCAATTGCATATGCAACACCTCACTGGGCTACATCTAGAGGGTGCCTGGAAGGAAGTTTATCATTTCACACTGGCAAACATATTTATTCTTTTGCTTCTGTAGAAATTGTGTCTTAGGGGGCTGGTGAGATGGCTCAGTGGTCTAAAGCACCTACCTAGAACAAGCTAAGCAAATCACAGGGACCACGGTTCAATCCCCCAGCACCACATGCCAGCCAGCCCTGCCCCCTTGTGGGCTGAGGTGGCCACACACACACACACACACACACACACAAATAAAAAAAAAAAAGAAATTGTGTCTTGGATAATAGCTGATCAAGGAATGGTTGTCTTTATAGGAATATAGCTAATAAACAAGGAGGAAGGATAAAAGCAGAACATCATTTTATAGGCTCTAATAAATCTGGTTAATTAACAAGGCCTAGTAACACCAGAGACAGCCAGTAATGAAAGGTCTCCTGAAAAAAACACACCCTATCACTCTCTAAAGTAGTACCTTTGGAGAAAAAGGATGAATGTGTGTGTGTGTGTGTGTGTGTGTGTGACTGTACATATTTCACACCTAAATGAAAATAACACTCAAAATCCAGTGACTAATCTGAAGACGAGCAAATTAACTAACAACAATATCGAGACATGGGAAATTCCACAGGACAATCCAATTTTTCAACAAATAAGACGCAAGGAGGAAAAAAGACACACAGATAAGAAACCCATATGAATATGGGACATATCAATTAATGGCAATTCATGAACTTCACTTGAACAAACATTAAACATTAAAAATACATTCAAATACATACACGTGGCAAATGTGAAAGTAGACTAAGGCACCAGATATTAAGACAGGTTTGATTTTTAGACATGATAAAGATACTGTTTAGGACTGGGGATATAGCTTAGCAGTGCTGCCCCTGTCTGGCAAGTGCAAGGTCCTGAGTTTGATTCCCAGTTAAAAAAAAAATGGAAGAAAAATGATTTCTGGTCTTCTGGAGAAATACATTGAAATAATGTATGGGGTCTGCTTCAACACTGAGGAGGGGGAAAATGGAAGAGTTGAGTGACGAGTTGAGGTTAGACTACATTGGGTGACAGGTTTATAGCAATTTACTGCTATCATTCACCCCACTGTGGACAGTACCAAAATTTTCCAGAATAAAGTTAAAACAGGAACACAAACATCAAAAAAAATTAGATGGCTAATGTTAGCCAGCAATGACACTGATATCATCAAACTACATATTCCAGTCCAGAAGTCCAGAATGAGTACCTGATAAGCTCCAGTCAAAGTTTCTGGACCATCACGTATTTTGGGCTTTGTTTTGCTTTTGAAACAGGGTCTCACTTAATTCAGGCTGGTCTTGAACTCAGCAATCCTCCCGCCTCAGTCTGACAAGTGATGGGATTACAAGAATATTAATAAAAGTCAAATACTGAACAAATTCTGTAATGTTCTCAGGTTGGCAGGAATAGAAAAAGAGGTTGAAAACCACTGTGTAAACAAATTGAGAGTGAGGAATACATTATTCACCCAGTATTTATCTCAGGTGGTACTCAAATATTTGATAAATTAATGAGTGACCCTGGGAGGTGCAAATGAATAGTACCCTTAAAAGTAGCTAAGGCCAACTGCTACATGTGCAAAAATCACTCATACTTGATAAAAGCACATCATACAGGTGAGTTTAAAGAGCAGGGCTGTTTCAAGTAGAATAGGTCTCTTTTATACAGTCACAAATTAGTCACTTCTAATAGCTGAAAGTAAATACCTCGAATAAAAATAGTTTTAAACACACAATTGGGTGGGGTGTGGCTAGCAAATATTCTGATTCTACAATCTGTTTTGGACAAGACAGTGTTTCTTATGTGACTTAACAAAACAAACAGTAGTCAGATTCCATGAGCTGAAATAGTACACTATTTGTAAACAGGGCTGACTGCCCAAGACTTACCAATACAGATACTGCATTTTTCAAAGCTAAAGGGGAATATACAATGACTAATACTCACATATGTTTACATATCTCTCAAATAAGGCATATAAATATCAAATATAGATTTACTTTTTATTTCCAAAGTGTAACTGGAGTCGTCTACCGTCCAACTATGGGTGACTATAGAACATCTGAAACATAAGAATAACCTAATTTTAAGGCTAGAAGGAGCTGATAAACCATTTTATCCAAATTTCTCATTCTGTTGATGAAAAAACAGATGATTATGATTAATAATCTACATTATGATGAATAGCACTGAATGAAATTAGCTGGGATAGCCACACTTGAACAAAGAGTGTACTCAGGTACAAAGTTCTAGGCATCAAGAGCTGAAGTCTTCCAGTTCACAGGAATGACATTTAACAGAGTAATAGTATCAGTCTCAACTCTAAGTGTCTATGTAATCATACGTATGCGCAAAAATAATAACATGAGCTTTTCTGCTAACTCCTTTCAAAACACATTTGTCTTAGATTTGAATAGCATTTAACAGTACCTCAATTACCTTGTCCAAATGATTGTAAGCAAATGGAAGGTAGCTGTTTTCCTTTACTTATTTTTTGTAGTCTCTCACTGATGCAACAAAGCTCATACTATAATTACAAGAGCTATTTCTTACACAATTTCCAAATATAGAAAAAATAATTACAATACAAACTGATTATCCTGGCAATCTAAACTGATAAATCAGCTGTATTTCTTGAGTATTACACAGAGCAGTAACTGACAATGTAGGTTGTTACATATGTCAATTAATAAAATGTTTGATAATGACAGGAATGGGGAGGAAGAGATCTGCATTTACGTTACAAAATGTACAAGGCTTTGCTGGAATACACAAACAGAAAACTGCCTGCAGGAGAGGAATGGGGAAAGAAAAATGACAAACCTTTTTTTTATTTCTGTTGAAACATTCAATTACTTTAAGTCCTGAGTCCATACCTGTTTAATTCTAGAGGTGTATTGAAAGTGATGTATCTTCACTGTATACGGAATTCTTCAGGTGATTCTCTGACATTGTGGAAAGGAAAACTACTTAAGATTGACAACAGTACTGTTCTTAGTTGGGATGATTCAAGATCCCTGAAGGAAACTGGAATATAAATCAACAGTTCTTTTCAAAAGCTGCAAACAAAGTTTGAGGATTTTTTTCTTCTAAAAGGGATACAGCAGCCTTCCACAGATAAAACATAACACAAGATTATTAAGTGAAGGGTGTTTCAAACTCTACCCTAACTCTTTTCAAAACACATTTGTCTTAGATTTGAATAGCAATCAAATCTAACTCTCAAGTTGGCAGTCCAAATTTATACATGGAAATCTGAAGGCATTTATTAAAATCAGTGTAGTGTTATGAATAAAGATTCTAAATCTTTCAGAGATTTTATGTTGCTAACTTTATCAAATTCAAAATGTCTTGTTTTCCTAAAAAAAAAAAAAACCTGAAATGCAAAATCTTGAAATATTTAATGTTATATTTATTTTATTAATCTCTGAGGACTTACAATAAAATTCTGAAATGCATACCACACACCTACATTCCACCATTTTGTTTCTTCCTTTTAAGATCAAAAACTTAAGAATCAAGGAAAACTATTTTCATAAAAATTTAGGAACATTAAAGGAACACTGATAGCTTTGTGTAATAATTGAAGTAGGTAGATGCCCCTTCAAAATAATTCTTTCCCTATTTTTATATATTACCAAGTATTTTCAACCAAATAACACAAGAATATGCTTTTTCAAAACTAAAAAGGGGAATCATCATTCCACCTTGAACCAACATTGGAGTAATAAGATCTAAAATTTGGAATAACTTCTAAAATAAAAAGATGGTGTATGGTTAAAACTATTAATATATATTCAAGGCAAATAGTTTTTTTTTTTCTTCCCATTAAGAAAACAAGGAAAAAGTGCCCTGCCTGATTTTATAAGCCTTCCACCATAATTAGTTCTTACCACCTTGGAGGGGAGGAGCTAAACTCAGGGTAACCTGCAGTAAAGGAAAATAGTATAAATACTGCAGGACAGCTCGGCACAGAACATCTCCTGCACTGCTCATCTGGGCCAGGAGGCCTCCCAAAGCTGCCAAGGCCAACCTCCGGATCTCCTAGCACCCAAGTAAGTCTATGGACAAGAGTCACTGGTAGAACGTCATGTGTTGTTAGCTTGCTCAGAAACAAGTTACGTGATGTTCCGTACATAATTTTTGCAAACTGCTTTCCACTATGATGTCTATGTAAGGCTTATTTGTATCAGTCTACATAAGATAATTTTAATAAAACCATATTGTACAAACTTGCTGTAATTTGAATGTTAGTGCATTTTAAAACTACTAAATACTTCAGGCTATGTTAAATATCTTAAATTACTTAATGCAGACATCTAATGATGCTTTCTGTTTGCTTGTTTGTATATCACTTTAGTTCTACTTGATTCTTTGGGGCTTCCAAAAGTAAGTAACACCTATACTCACATGTCTAAAAATCTCAGTAATATATGGAATATATTCTAAATATAAGGACTGGCTAAAAATATAGATGACTATATAAAGAGTTTACCTGTGCATCCCTGGAAAAAATAAAATACTTCAATAATAACACATAGAAATAATTCCTTTCTGACTTACAGAATCCTCTGAGAATATGCTGCCACAAATAGCCCTTTGGCTGCTAATGACAGTGATCTTGGTTCATGGACAGTTTTATGGTGAGCGACACAAAACACCTGCTGGTGTAAAAGGCCCACTGCCCAATACTGAGACCCGGTTCTTCATTCCGTATACCATAAGGAGTAAAGGTAAGCTTAACTGTATGTTTTGCTCTAAACCAGAGGGTTGGTGCTTTCTATAGTTTTAACAATAATAAACACTTTAACAAAAATGCTTTCAACTCTGCAGTTAATCTACTTTCAAATTCCTAAATTAGCTCAAATTTTTACGACAAAATGATTTGTGGGAGGACAATATAATAATAGTAATGTCCCTTCCACAGTAAAAATAAAAGATATACTTGAAGAACAGCAAGTATTTTTATGTGTGGAGACTCACCTCAAATGATGCTTCTGCACAAATAACTAATCATAATCTGGAAATACTTATCCAATCAAAATTAATCATGCTTAAAATTTTAATTAAAATAAGTGTATAAAGATACAAAATACATAAAGATTTTAAGATATATCAAAATACTTAAATATTGTAAAACTCATTCAACTGGTCTACAAATATACACAAAACTGAATCTTAAATAAAACTTGATGTCCTTCCTCAACAAATCAAGAGGCAAATGAAGTAGCAATCCTCACAGTTATTTGTTTATTCTAATATAGTTTAATTGGGAAATGCAGACTTAACTGCTACAAACTAGCTACACAGCCTCAGGCAAGATTTTTTTCCTTCCTGTACTTTAATTTTTTCATTTGAAAAATGAGGAACAGCTAATTATCTGAAAGACCTACTAGTCTGTCAAGTGCTCCATGGTTTGCCGCTGCTATACACCTGGCATACTATGTCTCTTCTTCCACTACTGTTCTACTGGTATAGCCACAGATACGGTTTACCTCTTCTGAATCTACTTGTCACCTGGCTTTCCCTGCTACAGTGAGCAGTACTTTCACAATATATGAAAAATACTAATAGATTCGGAGAAGGGCAGCCACTATGTCTTACCTTCACTAATTCCAACTAACAGCATCTGACACAACCTGCCCATCAAACATCTACTGAATAATATAAACTGATAGCAGGCTTCAACTCTCCTTTCCATAAAATTTTTCCTTTTAGTTACATATTTTGTCCTAAAAATAAAGCTGAAGTCATTTGTCAGAATTTTCAATAACATGCCTTTGGGAATAACCATTTTGAGTAAACTATACTTGTAATACTTTTTTTTAAGAAGATGAAATTTAAAATATTTTCTGAAAGGTAGCGTAACATTTAAAATAAAGGCAGAGTTGTACACTCTTGAATGTCTCAGAGTACAACTAAAGTTAGAGAAAGAGAAAAGCTAGAAAAGAAAGAAGACAAACCTGTTCTTTTACTTGAAGCAACAAATATAATTTGACATGGTATGATATACAGTACCAGGTTCAATATTCTCATAAATTCTGACTTTTAATACTTTAGTAGAATAAACAGTTTTGAATTAAAAAATAGAGCACATCACTTTTAGGTTAAACATATTTCTATCTTCCCACCTTAAGATACTGCATCATCCTATTTTTATACAATAAAAATATTTTGTTAATGGATAAAAAGTTCGGTAGCTGTAGCGTTTTTTATTTTTTTATTTTTTGTGGTTGGCTCAGCCCCCCCCCCAGGGGGCGGGGCTGGCACAGCATGTGGTGCTGCTTGCCTAAGCCTGCTTAATAAGCAGGCCCTTTAAGTCACTGAGCAATCTCACCAGCCATTAGTAGCTGTATCTTAACTACTCTTAAACCAATCTCTTTTTTAAAATAATTTAAGATAAAAGCTCAAATACATTATCATCCACTAGCAAAGATTAGTAGTGTAACAAACATAAACATTAAATTGCTAACAGAAGTTCAAAGAGTTCCTACATAACTCCAGGATGGCCAGAACAGTTTAGCCAAACCCATTAAATTATGCACAGGATGCTCTAGTGTGAACAGATCCAGCTACCACTTCAGGACATAGCCAACTACCTTATCAGCCTGGACACCAGGCAGGCAGTCATTTTTCCTTAAGGGTGCTGCTGCCCTAGTCTTATTTTGGAGAAGACAAGCTACAAAGAGGGGTCAAAGTTATTCTTGTATTGAGAGGTTTAGGAGCCACCAGGACAACATTCAAAGTGACACGGGTCACTGTCATTGGAGTTATAGGCTCAAATGGTACCCAATGCCATCAACTTCAGTAAGATTTGTTTTCACTCTTTCACAGCAAAACAGATGTCTAGTCAGGCTAAGATAGCTTGTTAGATAAGAAACAATCATAACATAAATTACGTGAGAAAATATTGTATGAAACATTTTATAAATGTTACTATCCTTTCTACGTGTTGAAGAACTTCTTTGAGAGATAAAAAGTATTTATTGTAGTTTGGCATGGTTATGTATGCCTGAAATCCCGGGACTTTGGAAGACTGAGGTAGGAGGACCACAAGTTTAAGTGCAGTCACTAAGATCTTGTTTCAACAAATAAAAATGGGTTGGGAATAAAGCTCAGCACGAAGGCTGTGGGTTCATCTCCCAGTACCCACTAAAACAAACAATGCTTATGATGGTCACTGCTAAATACTAACATCTGCAATGCCCTGTTACAGCCTATTTCTAGGTGACCAAAGCAGCCCGTGGACACCTTTTAAAGCACAGTCACACATCGTACTGTCTGACAGCGGTTCTGAAGGAGTAGCCTGTGCACTCCACCCGAGCCCCAAAGCACTTTCTACAACATGGGCACTAAGTAAAGGATTACTGAAGTTAGGGAGAAGTATTTTGGTCAAAAGAACTCATATCTTTATAAAACCAAATACTATTATTTGTGTGCATTTAGGTGTTTAAACACTACTTTGTGTACCTCATGCATTGTGTCTAATTCTCTGATTCTTCATTTCAATTTCAAATCAGTAAGGGACAGAATAAAACTTCACAGAATATACTACGGTAGAAAAAAAAGCAGTCTAAATCTAAACCGTTGGCAGAGCAGAGCAGACGGAAATTTGAATTAATTTCATTTCTCATTTATGCCTTATAGGAGAGCCCTGGTGAGGAAACTGTTACACTTCTGAAACATTTTTCACTTATTCATCAATTGGCATTTTCTTTTTCTGTCAGCTCTGTCCAATACTTCTTCCTTACCTTTTAAGATGATATTCTTAAAACAAGTATGATATCTTTGCCTCTACTGTATTCCTATGCGAGAATTCTTCACTGGCATCTTGTTTTCATGGTTCTCAAGGAGATAAACTATTATGGTAACTGAATTTTTTTTTTTTTTTTTTTTTTTTTTTGGGCCAGGGATTGAACTCAGAACCATAAGCTTTCCAGGCAGGCGTTTAAGCTGCTGAGTCATCTCCCAGGCCCATGAATTTGTGAAACTATTTTCTCTAATAATATTTTTAAAAATGATGCCAAATGGATCATCAGAATGCCTCTAAGACTGGTCCACATCGGGCTGTCTGGAATGACTGACACTGCAGTGCCTGTCCTGACTTAGTTTGCGAAGCATCTATTATTCTCAATGTTACTAACCATCCTCTTTTCTGGTGTGTGTATTGGCATGTCTTTCAGGTATAGCGGTAAGAGGAGAGCAAGGTGTCCCTGGTCCACCAGGCCCTGCAGGACCTCGAGGGCACCCAGGTCCTTCCGGGCCACCAGGAAAACCAGGTTATGGAAGTCCTGGACTCCAAGGAGAGCCAGGGTTGCCAGGACCACCAGGACCGTCAGGCACTGGGAAGCCAGGTTTGCCTGGACTCCCAGGAAAACCTGGGGAGAGAGGACCATACGGACCAAAAGGAGATGTTGGACCAGCGGGCTTACCTGGACCACGGGGCCCACCAGGGCCACCTGGAATCCCTGGCCCAGCTGGAATTTCTATGTCAGGAAAACCAGGGCCACAAGGACCTGCAGGTGCCCTGGGACCCAGGGGATTTCCTGGGGAAAAGGGTGTACCAGGAGCCCCTGGTGTGAATGGACAAAAAGGGGACACAGGTTATGGTGCTCCTGGCCGTCCTGGTGAGAGGGGCCTCCCAGGCCCTCAGGGTCCCATGGGACCACCTGGCCCTCCTGGAGTGGGAAAAAGAGGTGAAAATGGGTTTCCAGGACAGCCAGGTATCAAAGGTAATCAGGGTTTTCCAGGAGAAAGGGGACCAACTGGCCTTCCAGGTGCCCAAGGTCCTCCTGGGGGACGAGGACCAGAAGGTATTGGAAAGCCAGGAGCCCCTGGAGCCCCCGGTCAGCCAGGGATTCCAGGAACAAAAGGCCAACCTGGGATTCAAGGAATGGCTGGACCCCCTGGGGCTCCTGGTTTTGGGAAACCAGGCTTGCCAGGTGTGAAGGGACAAAGAGGACCTGCTGGACTTCCAGGGAGTCCAGGTGCCAAAGGGGAACAAGGGCCAGCAGGTCATCCTGGGGAGCCTGGTCTGCCTGGATCTCCTGGAAGTGCAGGACCCCAAGGACCAAAAGGCATTCCAGGCAACCATGGTATTCCAGGTCCTAAAGGTGAAACAGGGCCACTAGGGCCTGCAGGCCATCCTGGGGCTCGGGGAGCAAGGGGTCCTCCTGGGTCAGAAGGAAAACCAGGGTACCCAGGAGAGCCAGGTCTCAGTGGGCCTAAGGGTAACCCAGGGCTACCAGGTTCAAAAGGTGACCCTGGAGTGAGAGGACCCCTTGGTCTCCCAGGTTCCAGAGGCCTCACAGGAGCTAAGGGAGTGCCAGGCCTTGATGGTGAAGCTGGTCCAAGAGGTGTCCCTGGAATACCAGGCACGAGAGGCCCTATTGGGCCACCAGGTATTCCAGGATTCCCTGGATCTAAAGGTGATCCTGGAAGTCCAGGTGCTCCTGGGCCAGCTGGCATAGCAACTAAAGGCCTTAATGGACCAGCTGGACCACCAGGGCCTCCAGGTCCAAGAGGCCATGATGGAAAGCCTGGTATCCCTGGGCCTCCAGGTCCCCCAGGTCCCCCAGGCCAGGCAGTCATGTCTGAGGGCTTCACTAAGTCAGGCCAAAGGCCGGGTCTCTCGGGGATGCCTCTTGCCAGTGCCAACCAGGGAGTAACGGGAATTCCTGTGTCTGGTTTTACTGTTATCCTTTCCAAAGCTTACCCAGCAATAGGTGCTCCCATTCCATTTGACAAGATTTTGTATAATAGGCAACAGCATTATGACCCAAGAACTGGAATCTTTACCTGCAGGATACCTGGAATATACTATTTCTCCTACCACGTGCATGTGAAAGGGACTCATGTTTGGGTTGGCCTGTATAAGAATGGCACCCCCATAATGTACACCTATGATGAGTATTCCAAAGGATACCTGGATCAGGCTTCGGGAAGCGCCATTGTCGACCTCACAGAAAATGACCAGGTGTGGCTCCAGCTGCCCAATGCTGAGTCAAGTGGCCTCTACTCCTCTGAGTATGTCCACTCCTCCTTCTCAGGGTTCCTCGTGGCTCCCATGTGAACAAAGTCCCACCGAGCTAAGCTAAATCTCCTGTATGAAAGGCACAGCCACTCCATCCCACCCCACAAAACGTATATGGAGGTGGGCTGAACAGTGCATCATAAAAGTCCTACTAATGTTAAAAAGAAAAAAAAAAAAAGCAAACCACGAAAAACCAAATCAGCATTCTAAAATGTGCTAAAATTTAAGAAACTCAGTGTTCCCTTTTAAAATAAGCCTTATTCTAACAATTAATGCAAGACCTTTTAGGGAATATCCAAAAGGTAACACGTGATGTTGTAGAACTTAAATACTTGAATTTCTACATTTAAAAAACACTGTGTACCCTAAGATACTTGTCATGGTGCATTATTCTATGGCTTTTAAGCCCCTTTCATCAAGATTGATTCAAATATACAGGTGCATATGTAGTCTATGAAGTTCTTGGAAGAAACCAAAACACTGCTAAAATTAATCTGAAAGGCCAGGTGCTTTAAAATGACAGATCTCTTCAAACTTTTCTGTGATTGCAGAAAATCTTTCCATATACCCAGCACAACTCAGAAACAGGTGCCTGACCCACTCGTTAACACAAATGTGATTAATATGATTTAATTCCTTACTGAATCTTATGCAATATTCTGTGGGTTTATAAAACATTCATGTATGTGTACTTCCCATTACAGTGAAATTATTACTAGTATCAAGGATTTCAAAATAATGGCTATAAGTGAAGATTATTTATTTATGCTCTGTACTGTATTTTTATATTGCTCTTTAAAACTTCTAAGCTGTGCCTCACGCATTGAAGCATGAAATATTTAATCTACTTATTTACAAAGCAATAAAATAACATGAACAAATTTTTATCCTGAATTTACTTGAAATCTGCAATTTCCTATTCTCAATCATGGTTTTCAAAAGTGTTTCACTTTCAAAAGTTAAGGAGGACAAAAGCAATAAGGATGGCTTTTACAGCTGTTGTGGGTGGTATGGGTGGCATTCCACACACTTAGTACTCAGTGTGAACTGTGAAGGGGACCCACAAAGCCACAGCAGCTTAGGAGCTAGGTCAAGGGAGGAAAAGTAGACACAGAAAAGTGAGAAAATCATGCCACAGGGGGGAAAGCAGCAGGAGGCAGAGAAATACGTAATTCGAACAAATAATCTACAATTAGTATTTATGGCTTTGACATTTTTTAGTCATAATAAAGTTATTTTGATGGCTTAATTTACATGAAGAAGGCTAGCAATATTTTAGTGTCAATCAAAAGGCAACATTTTCAAAGTTGAATACTGCTCTTGAGTATCTATTAGCCGACTAGTTGAATCAAGCCAGTCTGAGTAAAGTAACGGAGGTAACATGCTATAAAAGGCACCTACTTATCCCTTAGAACTAGCTGTTGTGTAGCCCACACAATCTGGGAAGGAAAAATCTAAAACCTTGGCTCTGACCCCACTCTGGGACAACCACTGCTGTGTCTCACCAGCAAGAACATTTGCACTAGCAGCCACTGTGCCCACCTGTCTGCAGCTGCCACACTACAGGTTACAGCTTTTACCGACTGTCCCTCCCAACCCAGAAAACAGTAAGACTGGAGTTTTTTGATTCCGGAAATCCACAGCACAACACTACTGGCAGACATGGAAATGATATTTTAACAGCACAGCAAGAAATACTGACAATTATGACCACAAAACAGACACGAATAAAAGAGCCTCTTAAAATATAAGCAGAACTAACTTTATAGCAACATTTAAGATCAAATTAAATCTTATGTAAGGAGCACAGCAAGAGGCAACTTCTATTTAATTCAGTAGACACAGCGTTTAACAAACATCTATTAGGAAGCCTCTCTTCCCATTACTCACCCTTAAAAGCTGACATTTTAAAATTGTGTTGAATACCAGCAACTATATCCTTCCAAAAATCAAATGTTTTTTGACCACTGTTCTGCTAAAAAAGAAATGTCCAAATGTAACACTTGCAGTAATTTTGAGTATAAGCATAGTGGAAAATGCTGGCAAATAATTACTGTATTACTGAACAATAAGACAGGGATTTATGTTTTAGTAAAGGTAAAAGGTTGATAAAGTTTTCATCCTATTTAATATGCAGGATTCTTTCACCCCACTTTCTAACTAGATATTAAAAGCTAATATAGCCCAAATAAAATCACAATTTCCACTTATTATAAAGTCTACAGGTTACAGAAGACTCTGTTTTATTTTATTCTATTTTTTTGTGGTACCAGGGAATGAACTCAGGACCTTGCACTTGCCAGGCAAGTCCTTTTTCTACTGAGCTATCTTCCCTGGTTACAGAAGCCTTTACACACATAAGTGAATTTACAGTGTCTTATGGTTTATGAATTCTGTGAATCTATTACTTCATGTACTCTGGCGTCAATGTGGCCAAGAAGCCTATAAAGCTCTAAAGCCTCAAATGCTGGTTATTTCAGAACTCAATGCCCACTTAACCTGAATTTCAACATAAAACAATAGATCAATATAGAAGAAATGAATGAGGTTTCAAATCTAAAATTTGAATCATTTCTATTAAGATATTTTAAAAACAGAAAACAAGTATTATACTAAAGAATACAGCTTATAGCCCTTTGCTTCCATGGAAACATTAATAGCATCCTCAATCATTCTTAACAGCATGTAAACTACAAAATACTTAAAGATGCAACTTGGGCTGTCGGTGTAGGTCAGTCGCACAGCACTCATCTGCACTGTGTGAGGCCCCATGTCTGACCTCCAACACTCTCAAAAAACAAAAACACACAAAAAAACCCAAAAAAACAAAAAAACCCAAGAAGACAAACATTTTGTTTGTAGTAACTATGAGACACCGATCCCATTTCATGTTAAAAAAAAAGATGAAAAAAGAGATGTATGAAATACACTAAAACTACTGTTTAATAGAAATTTTCACGGACACATAGCTGTAGTTCTAATTAAAAAGCCATTCATATACACACTTATGACTTTAAAAGGCAACATATGCAAAAGGGAAAGTCATTCTGACATGTACACATTTCTATGTACAGATCTGAAGTTTTAAGTATAAACTGCTAAAACTAGAGATCTATTTCACTTTGATTCATAGCACAAAGCAAAAGTCTACACACTTTACATTGCTTAAAACGATGAATTAAAAAATTTCACCTCATTTTTCTGTTTTATACTTTTCACAATGCTTGAAAAGTTTGAAACACATGGAATATGAATTACTTTTAAGTTTTATTCTGCTAAGGAAATCAAGAAAATATTTGTCCACATCGTGTTTTGTATTTTCTTTTTCTACACTCTTGCACCCTCTGCAGGTTTATTTTCAGGGGTGGGGTGGTCACTGCTATTTAATTTTCTAAAAATATTTTCACCAAATTCACCATGTTTTTCTTCTTCAGTCACCCCTGAAACCACAAACAGGTAATTAAATAAAGTCCTAGCTCAAAGTTATATATAATTAAGTCCTTTTACTTCTGGCTGAATACAAACAGTTTTTTAAAGACATGAGTTCCCACTCACCTTTGTTAAAGAATCCACCACCCTGGCACATAAGAGAGCTCCTGGCAGGTCAAAATAGTTATCATAAAAATAATATTTCCCTAAAACAAGAACAAAATTTTAAAATTGAGAACACTTTTAATGTGTCACACACATGGAATACACAGCAACTTGCCTGAAGACACAATGACTTTTGGCTCCCTTGTTTGAAGGCCTCCATTTCATTCAAAATGGCTGCATTAGAAAATCCATGCCTTTCAAAGAACACACGCTCTGAGGACATATGTCCTTGCTAAGTTAAGCACTTTATTAAAAATATTTAGGTTGTCATCATTTATTTGCATTTGAGAAATGGAAATAAAAACAGCACAGAGATTCTATCTTATGCCAGAAAGAATGGCATCAGCAAGACCTCAACCAATAAGAAATGCTGGTAGGACTGGAAATCCTTCCCCACTGTTGCTGGAAGTGTAGAACAGTGTGGAACACTATAGAAACCGGTGTGGATATTCCTTAAAAACTATAATTGGAAGTCCTACTTGATCCAGCTCTTCTTCTGCTATATGTCTTCCTGGAAGAATTAAAAACATCATACTACAGTGATATATGTGCATCTATGTTTATAGCAGCACAAATCTGTAATAGCTAAATCTTGGAAATACCCCATCAACCAAGGAATTGATAAAAAAAAAGATGTGTTTTTTAATATAATGGCATACTACTCAGCCATAAAGAAGGATAAAATGTGAGTCTTGAAACACTTAAAGGTATAGGGAAGCAATTAGAGACCATCCTCATAAGCGAAATAACAGACTCACATGCATAAATATTGTACTGCTTCACTAGTTTGAGAAGCTGAAAGAGTAAACAAGATCCAAACTGTACAGTGCATATTATGAATTGGACAGAAACTGTTCAAAAGACAAAAGAGAAGAGAAACTGATGGGGGAAAGGAAGGAGAGAAAAGGAAAAAGTATGTATGTACACAAGATAGTTAAGATAGTTATTCAGTTAGTTTCTCTTAGATCACTGAAAAAGAAAGGCTTGTGCTAATGTTGTTTGGACAATATTTCATGCCTATACCTCGAACTGTGAGTAACTACTATGAAGATAACAATATACAACATATTAGCTACTGTTACTTTATGAGCCTGATTTGAAACTTTTTTCTATTATTTCTTTTTAAAATTAAAAAATTGGGCTGGCGAGATGGCTCAGTGGTCTGAAGCACCTACTTGGAACAAGCTTGGCAAAGCACAGAGACTGCGGTTCGATCCCCCAGCACCACATGCCAGCCAGCCCCGCCCCCTGGTGGGCTGAGCTGGCCATACACACACACACACACACACACACACACACACACAATAAATAAATAAATGTTAAAAAAATAAAATAAAATAAAATTAAAAAATTAATTATCTTAAAAATACAAAGTCAAAAACCAGAATATACCCCAAACGTAAAATAGAATATGTAGATGTTATCGATGTCATTAAATTTCAAAACAACCAGCTAACACAGAAGTCCCACAGAGCACTTCACATAGCGAGGTTCTTCTACCTGCATCCTTGGCCCGCTTGGAGCAGCCATGCAGTACACATGGCATTTCGGACACGCTGCAGTACAACCTGAGGGTGCTAAGAGGAGTAAGGAGCAAGCTGCATGAGCTAAGCATTTGGTGTCAGAAAACTCCACAGCTCATGGCTGGTGCACTTCAGCATCTTACAGAGGGAAGGAGGGTTAAATATATTCTGTATGGGCCATGGCCCGTATAGGGCTCGAAGCAAACTTGAGCCCTTCCCTGCACAAATGCCATTTTTGGATTGTGGTCTCCAGGCATCACTTCTCACAGCCCATACGACAGTTCCACAGCTGGAATCTGCCTTCAGCCACAGTGCAGAGGAGCATCCTACCTACCTCAAACTCCAGGACTCTTTGTTTTTGTGCAAAGGCCCTGGAGCCAAATGGTTTCTGTGGCCAACCTCAGCTAATGGAGCAGAAGCCAGTGAACAAATATCCAAGCATCCTATGCACTGGGCTGACAGCTGCAGGAGGTGATTTCTGTGCCTCTGCTCAGAAGTATCTGTGAAAGCTAGCACCCACCATCCCTAACTTCTATAATATATCAATTTCCTAACCAGATTACTCTTTCAAGGTAAAAAAGTAAACTGGGTTGCAGAATCACAGGATTTTCCTTTTTTACTTCTCAATATTAGATTTTTAAAAAATGTATTACCTTTCCTCTATTATTCTGCAAAAACAATACCACTTTATTCTGCATCACAGCCTCACTACCTGGGTACAGGGCACCTGATGAAAAATACTTGCCTAAACAACCCAGATAAGACTAGTAGGGGCTGGGGATATAGCTCAGTGGCACAAGCACCTGCTTGGCAAGTGCTAGGTGCTGAGTTTGATTCCTGCTACCTGCTGCCCCCCACACCAAAACAGAGGACATGGACAAGACCTCTCTGATGGTCATCCTTAAGAACCACAGGGTGCTATAGATTCAAGGAGGTAGCAGTGCCCTCTAGTGGTGAAACAGTGGGCAAGGCAGGATGTCCTCCTGGCGAAAGCAATTTTTGATAGCTGGGAAGTACTCTAGAATTTGAATGGATTTAGGAATGAAATGTGTATGTGCTATCCCCTTCCTGTGATAAGGAAATAACTCATTTGTAATTGCTAAACTCTGAAGAGATAACAGCAGTTCTCTATCATTACTTGTGTAAAAGGGTATGTACCCAACGGGATGTATGGAAGTATTCTGTGTCTACTCTCAAAGGTAAAATCTTGATCTTTCTTATCAATTTATTTTATCAATAGTAAATACACTTCCTTATACTTTCAACTTACTATGGAAATGCAGAGAAAAACAAAACCTTCAAAACATAGGCAAATACCACAAACCAAGCATATACAATAAATACTTCAATAAACATATATAATAAAACTTCAATAAAGCCTATTTAATCATTTCATATAAATTTATGGACATTATTCTCATGGAAATAATGCTTGAAAAATTATTTCACATTTAGCCTTGGTGAGGCTCTTTAAAGAAACTAGAAAAGAAAAAGAACTGTTAATTTAAAACACAAGAAAATTGGATCAGGGATCTAACTCAGTAACAGAGGCCTTGTCCAGGTTGAAGTTCTGGGTTCAATTCACAGTTCTACAAAGATAAAAATAATTAAAAAGTACAGGAAAGCAAAATACAAAGGCAGAATATATTAAACGTAAAAAATAAAAATAAAATATGGAGAGAACGGGTAATGGGGAGAGGAAACTGAGGAGCCTGTGTATAAGGAAACAATAAAGAATACACATTCTCAGAGGATGGCTAAGGAATACACTATTTCTTTTCTTTCTTTTTTTTGCAGAACTGGAGATTGAACTCAAGCCCTTGTGCTTGCCAGGGAAGTGCTTATTCTACTGAGCTATCTCCCTGGCCCCTGTACTTTTTCTAATGGGTGATTTTATGTACTCCAGAACAAATACAAGTAAAAGGATTATGAATAAAACCTTATATGTAACAGTATGAAAACGCTGCTAACAACATTTTGCATCAGCTGCCAAACAGAAATCAGACATAGCTAGCAAACAACTACATTTTATTGCAATACACAGAAGGCAAGTTCCTTCATGTATTCTGCCCAGTGGAGGGCACAGAGGACCTTTGTGTTCTCACAATACAGGTTCAGGGTCCAAAGCAAAAAAGCAATGGACCCAGAGTCACCTATGTGAGTCATACCTGGGTGGCTGGGCATGCCAGTGTCAGACACGAAGTACTTCCACTCCTTTGCCCCATACTCCTTGGCTAGCACGTCAGGAGCCATCATCTTGGTGCCACGACTTGCCCTGGTTTCGAGAGAGATGCATATTGCTCATCAACACCTTTCCTGAATGCTCAGCTAACAAACTCTTGTCCTATCCTGCCTGTCCCCTTCCTTCCCTCCTTTCTTTCCCTTCCCTTCCCCTCCCTTCCCTTTGCTTTCCTTTTCTGTTTTCAACTGGAACACGTCCCTGCTTAAGAGTCTATAAGGTGTTTTGATCAACAGCAACAGCTTTACTTTTTTCCCTTAAACCCACCAGGAAATGATTAGAGGCTACTCATTCTTTAAGGTCATTGCTACGTTTGACACCACTTCTAGAGAAGCAGTCATTTAAGTAAAGGATGAGATGAACATAGCTGAACACTGGTGGGAAGCTGGCTCTCGCAGCAGTGACCAGAATTAGAGCATAAGTCACCCAGGGCTATAGCAGGCAGCTCACACACCTGGCACCACGGACAGATGACTGTCAGTATAAAAGATTGCGGAGAGAAGGGACAACATGCCCACCTGAGGATATCACAGCCAAAAGTACCTTGGGACTTGACCAGGGAAATGCAGTAAAACAGAACAAGGTAAGAAAACAGCTATGCTCACAATACTGTTTTTTTGTTTCAGTTGGGCCTTGTTACAAGAAACAGTTCATATTTTATGTAGTTTATTATGAGAAACTCTGGTGAAGGGGGAAAATGGAGTAAGATAAACAAACAGGGAAAGCATATACTTTTTCCTTGTAGTATTGTAGTACTGAGGATTGAACCCAGTGCCTTCTCACTTATCTATCTCCTCAGGCTCTACAGTCCCAGATCTTTTTAAAAATTTACTTTGATCAACAACGGAACTTAAAAAAAATTGGGGTATAACTATGAATGTCCATTTTCTATCTGTGTATTCAAAGTGGTTGGGATAGATATATAGTTGCATTCTCTTAATGAATAGAATGATTTTTTCTAATGGTGTTTGTAAGTAGGATCACAAGTCTGCATCTTGTACAGCAATTAGCCACTAAGAAGAATATATGCAGTGTATTATTTGTTGAAAAAAAAAATTTACTTTGAGATAGGATCTCATCAAGTGCTTAAATTGCCCAATGGGGGCTTGAACTTGTGGTTCTCCTGCCTCAGACTTTCAGAGGGCTGGGATTATAGGCAGGAGTCAACATGTCTAGAATAAATTGGCTTCTTTATGAAGAGGTGAATACTAGATAATCAAGATGAATCCCAAATGCGAAATATGGTCAATAAAGAATGCCCTGTACTGTGCTGGAAACACGGTACCAAGGAAATTAGCTATAAAATTCAGGAGAAACTAGACCAGCCAGGACATAAATGGGCAAACAGAGAAGCAGAGTGTGGGGGACAACAGACACGTATGAAAAAAAAATCACATAAAACAGCCAAAAACACCATAATAGTTAACATCTTGTCTGTTAACTTGATTGGCTTGAGCAAAAAAAAAAAAAAAAAAAAAAATCACATAAAACAGCCAAAAACACCATAATAGTTAACATCCTGTCTGTTAACTTGATTGGCTTGAGCAATATGTAGACCAGTAAAACCAATTTCTGGGTGTGTCTGAGTGGCTCACAGGGGTGAGGTGTCAGGCACTGCATCTAATCTCTGGTGTCTTCCTCTCTAGAGCTTTTCCCTGCTCCTTGCTTCCTGATGCCTTGAGAGGAGCAGCTTTCCTCCCCATTTCCTTCTGACATAAGCTGGGAACCAGCAGATCATGAAATGAACCCTCTGAAACTGTAAACCAAGAACAAAGCTCGAGTCCTTTACATTGCAGGTGTCACAAATACTGCAGCAATATGCCCACTGGTAAAAGTCACAGTCAAAGCTGCACACACTAATTCTAGTTGTCTGAGAAAAGACAAATTATGAAGTATTCAAAGGTGTATCCACGGGCTAGGGAGATAGCTCAGTGGTCTAAGTGCCTGCCATGCAAGCACAACGACCCAAGTTTGATCCTTGGTACTGCATGCTATGCTGGTCCTAGAAGCCCAGGTGCCCTGTGCTAGCCACAAAAACCAGGTACGGTGGCGCATGCTTGTAATCCCAGGACTGCGGAAGCTGAGACATGAGGATCACTACGAGTCTGAACCGCGTAGCGAAACCCTGCACCAAATAAATAAATAAAAGATTTTAAAAATTTGTTTACAAAGAAGAGGTGCATCTATACCTGCTCTAGTTTGATGTACTGTAGGGGAAGGTCTAGAGAAAACTCATGGTAGAGTTTGTACAGTAAGCCCCTAACACACAAACTTTTGAGTTTTGAACCTTCACTGATACGAACAGATCTTGGGCTGTGAACATGTGTAGATGTGAACATATCACGGATATATCTCATGTGTCTGCTGGACACTGTCACATCTGTGTTACTGTGATTACTATATAGTAGTATAGTACAGCTGGCGACACTATTTTTGTGTGTGTTTGGTTTTTACGCTTTACCATGTAGACAGAATTTGTTGGTAAACTGTGGACTTGCATACAATGGAATAGGACTGGAGTGCCAAAACGGAAGAGTATATACACAAGGAACCTATGTTGAGTCTTATCTTTCACCTCTGCTCATACTGGGATAACCAAGAAATGGCACAGCTCTATCACTATACTACTAGTCTGGATACAAAATAGATTCTCACTTCCTAGTGTTCTCTGCAAGGCTCAGAACAGGGACAGCAGCTATTTCTTGACTGATTTCATACACTTATCATCCCTTGAGGGGGTGTGGCAGATACAGGGGGGCAGGAAAGCATGTCAGCACAGAATGTAGGAAAGGGGAAGACCCAATAAGCATTGTAACAGTGTTGAAAAAACTTCCAGAAGGACTTGAAATACATGAGCCTTGGGTGATACATGCAAAGTTACATAAATGGAGGAAAGAAAGGAAGTAGACACAGATCACCAACTCCAAACCAATAACCACTCTCCCCTTCTCTAATCAAAGAAAGCTACATACCTAGTCACAAGTAGTACAGTTTCTAGGCTCCTTTGCAATAGGCAGTGGTCAAATGAAGCAAGCTGCTAACTTTCTGTTGCACTTCCTGCAAATATTTTGAATGAGGAACTATACCTTTAGATTTCACAGATCAGATAATCTCTCACCTATTTCAGTAAAATAATCTTATTTAACCCATAACTTAAGGATCATATACTACTAGTTTAGCAAAAAGCAACTCATACAGGACTGAGGATACTGATCAGTGTAAAGCACTTGCCCAGAACATTTGAGGCACAGAGTTCAAACCCCAGTAACACAAAAACAATTCCTATAGTAACATCTGTCTTAAAAGTAAGACACAATAACACACATGCCATAGGCTCATCATCACTGTTTTAAAGAGGCAAACTTTTGACTTTACAAATGTATTGCTGTACCTGAGCACAGTGCCATTATCTGCAAGTTTAATGAAGGTTCCATCTTCTAGGTCCAATGCCAAACCTTTGCAACTAAAATGGAAAAGTGATTATCAATCCATTCAAATGTGTAAATAATGCAAGAAGCAATAATTTATATTTTTAAAATGTTACAACTCCAAAAAAGTGATTCTTCTACCCAGGTGACTGTCACATTAAAAATATTTGAGAAGTGTAGATTCTATCACAGAGGAGGTATGTAAAGACTGTTATATAGGCAAAGGGCAGCAAGTATCAATTTGTAAAATTTTTAGATTTTTAAAAAGACAAACTTGAAACACAAAAGAAAGCCTGAACTTTCAGACAGCAAATTGGTCAAGCAATGGCCATGACTCATCCAGATGGCTGACACTAGCAAAAGATCTACAAACTGCTGTACATGGTTTCAGGGTAAATCCTGAGGAGATATGACAGACTTTGTCAGATATAGTTACGTTTTTAGTTATACTGGTCTTGCTTTGATTTGATCTGAACCATCCAGCAGAAAAGTATAACCATGAAGTATAAAAAGTAAAGCTATATTAATACACTGAGCTGTAAAAGGCTCAAGTAAACAACTTCTGACATTGCCAGTTCTGCTGATAACCCACTACTATTATGGACTACTGGACTATATTGGGTTATTTTGGTGCATTCAAGCACATACAATATTTGAATGGCAACAGAACACCCATCTCTGACAAAACAAAACAAAAAAAGGGGATATAAATGAAGATCCATTTTGTAATGAAAAAATGTATCTGTATATACAAAATAGGATAGATATACAGCTACTTTCTCTTAGTTCAATGGGAAGAAAGATTTGTACTAATAGTGTTTAGAGAAGATACCATGTCTGCATCTTGTACTATGAATAACTACTATGAAGACAACAATATGCAATGTATTAATTATTGTAACTGTCCTACTAATCTGTTTTGAAACTCTCATTGCGATTTCTTTCTCATTAAAATTAATTTAAAAAAACTGAAAAAGAAAGCCTAAAGACAATCCTATCTATGCCTTTGTCAAAATTGGCAAATTTTCCCCATTATCTAAGCACATTATATGGGAACACACACGTGCATGCTTGCATGTATGCACACATTCATATCCTACAAAGTAATCTCTTAGCCTGATGTATTTTCTACACCATTTAGAATTTGTCTCACTTTATTTAGGTCTAGTTGTAAGAACCTTCCCTCTGAGCAGAGCATATTACAGAAAACCACTAAAAGAAAGTCAAATACTCTGTTTTTATGTTCTTCACTGTTAAAGACTTGTGGGACCTAGAGAGAAAAGTGTCAATTCATATTACAAATAATAAAAGCCAAGTGTTTTCATAGTCCCTAACCACCAAGAGAATTAACCAAAAATGACAAGGAGAATTAGAAACATTATTTACTCTAACAGTGAAATTTCCAGAGCTACTGGTTTCTTATAGGAAGCCTTCTGTTTTTCCCTTTTATATGAAGGACCTATCAAAGGACTAACCAAGTAACAAAGGAATGTATAATAGATCAATATTACATATTTTTCACGTGTTTTCAGTACCAATATTAATTTCATTTTAGTTTACTTATCTTTAAAAATTTGTCTGGGGAAGGGGTCTCACTATGTTACCCAGTCTGACAGTGAACTGCTGGGCTAAGAGATCATCCAGTTTTAGTGTCAAGGTGCATGCCACTGGACTATAACTGACTAAAGTGAAAAACTAAAGTAGTGTAAGATTTTTGTTTGTTTTTATAGTTTAAATGGGGAAGAAACAGAAAAGCTTTTGGAAGTTGAGAATTCTAAACTGGAAAGGGAGTCAACAAGAATATCTATCCAAATTATACAAAACCAAATGTTCCAGGCCAGATATTCAACACATGATGACTCACTTTGTGGTTCTTTACTTGAAAGATAATAAAGCTAACTTTCTCTTGATAAAGCTGTAAACTTTATTTTTTAACCTTTGAAACTCTTATGACAAATTTAAGCTACACAAAAATTCCAAATTAATCACATAAGCTCTCAGCTTATTTTCACAATTAAGTCTAAACTTGTTCAAAGTAGAAAACAAAACAAAACAAAATTTAAAACAGAAGGCATTTTGTTCTTTGATTCAATTTCACATTTCACTCTCTACCTTCACAGAAGAAACGGCATTAAAATTTTATCAGCAATAATTAAGAACCACAGGGACTGTCAGATACTAAAAAGAAAGAGAAAAAAAGAGCTTACCAGAAATCCCAATCCTCTGGGGTTACAGTGAGCAATTCTTTATCATACCCTTTCTCCTTGACTAGGAACTGAGCAAAGCTATTATAAATGAGCTGCAAAATGAGGAAGGAGAAAAGAGTAAATATAAAATTCACTGTTCATTCTTAATTTCAAAGACCTAAAAACTTAATGAAATTACTGATGAGGCTGGCCAGAGGAAAATCTACTTGTGAGGCTCTGTTGTTTAAACCCCTTTCACAAGGAATTTATCAACTCCTGAGAGTTCAGGTAATTCTCCTACCCACAATTATATCATCAGTATATAATTATACCATTAAGGACAATTATTTATCTTAGTCTTGAATTCTAATAGATTTGAGATCATAATGAGGCCCAGACAAAGCTTTGTAACATTTTACACATTCCTGTTGCTTTGGCTTGTGTCTAGATGTCCCTCCAAAGCCTCATGCAGCCTTCTAGTTTGTGATTCATAATCCAGTGCAGGGATTATGGGTGTGAGTGTGACACCTGCCCTTGGGTAGGTAGCCTTCGTACAGTGTAAGGCAAGAAAAGAGGCTTGCTCTCTGATTCTTCTCCCTTTTGCCCCTGTTGCTTTTGCTGTTTTCCATCACCATGAACTATTGCCCTCTGCCATGTGCCACTCTGTCTTGGAGCTAGCTGAGGAGGGACTGAAACTGTCACAAATTGTGAGCAAAATAAACCTTTCCTTCCTTAATTTTGAGTGTCAGGTATTTTTTCTCAGCAACAAGAGAGAAAAGTAACTAAGACACCCGTACAATAAGCATGTTAACACTGTATCTTTTCATCTGTCCCTGGTCAACTACTAGTAAGGCCCCTCCCCAAGGAGTCTTGGAGAAATACACATGAGAACCAGGATGATTTAAAGGAGGAATGCCGAAGCCTATATTAGATATAGGAACTCTACTTTTCTACCAAAAGAAAACAACTAAGGAAAAAGGACAAGAGAAGCTTTTGGAAGTAATTTTGATAAATGCTTTGACTATTGGCAAATATTTTGATTTTTCAAAATAAAAAAAATAGGTTTTGAGTGAAATGTATGTTGTTTTTTTAAGAGCTGGTTTTAATTTTTAAAAAACAGTGGATACCAAACAAATAGTGAACAAAAAAGTGGATGACAGTCCACACAGATGCCACCTCCCTTGACTTAGAAAGAGTGACTCAAGCTAGCATCAAATGCTTTCAGACCTGAGGCAGGACAATCGTTAGGGATCAGTGCCCAAAAGTACACACTCAACAGCTTGACCTACACATGCTAACCTAGGACAGGTTGTGACAGCACAGCACATTATGAGGGGGCAGAGGGTATCATACAAGAGGACTGGAGAAGGCCTAGGGAGGTGGTGATGTTTATAAGTCGTCTAGGAAATGTAGCTGTGAGTAGGGTAAATCTGAAGAAAATGTAGAGAAGCACATTTTATGCACCTGCATAAACTAAAGAGCCTATACCTCATATACTGCGGTACATAAACAGCTGGTGCCAGGGGTTTGGGCTGCTAGGAAATAAAGGCTGGGAAAGCAAAGGCTCCTGCCAAGTAGAGATGCTGTCTTAAAGCTAACGAAGATCACTGAAAGGGTACTGCCATCCAGGCCAGATGAACATTAGACCCACAATCCTCATCCCTGGAGGTTGGTAAGAAGCCTAAGTACCACTTCTTGAACCACCAGAGATTCCAAGCCTACAGCTGAAGGAGGGGCCCAAATGGGGCACCTGTGGAATTGCTCAACTTAAGAAGGCCTGAAAATCCCTGGCTTACATTTTTTATGGATTTTAAATCATTAAAAAATAAAAATAAAAAATGTATTGAGATACACTAAAAAACAAAGTACTAAGGGCAATAAAATGTACATATCACGATCCTTTCTGTAAGGACTAGTGCTACACGGGGTTCAGGCAGATGAGAGGATGGCACAGAGGTTGGGAAATAGGGTGTGACCTGCAATTACAGAGAACTGGTAAAGAGGATGGACAATAAAGCATGACTTGTCAATCACAGACAGCTGTCAAATCACCCAGCACAGGGCAGTGAGATAGCTCAGTGGATTAACCACCTGCTTAGGCAAGCACAAGTACCAGGGTTTGATACCTGGCCCCACATGCTGCTCCAGCCCTGCCCCTGTGCCCACTGTAGAGACCAGGAATGGTGGTCCATCCCTTTAATCCCAGTGCTGGGGAGGCTGAAAACAAGAGGATCACTACAAATCCCAGCTGTGTAGTGAGACCCTATAGTAAATACATTAAAAGCAAAAACAAAAATAAAAAACAAACAGACAAAAAAATGCACACAGAACAGCTTGCCAAAGCCTGGATCTGAGTCAGGGGAGGATAAAAAAGATGGCAGCTTTTGGGCCTCCTCACACCGTCTTACTTTTCCAGTGATCCATTCTCTATGTAGGGCATAGTTTCTCTTTTCTTTTTACTTCTCTCTTCTTTATTTTACTTTTCCTTTCTTTTATCTTCAATGAATAAAACCTTTGTGTTTACTGGTTGCCTTTGGCTGACTATACGGGATAAGAGCCTGGAACCAGCGGACGCTTCCCACAACAGGGTTAACATACATAAAGTGTTTAGAGCACAGAGCACTGCCTGGTGTACGGGCAAATCCAACTAAAGTATTTGCTATTACCATCAGTCATGTGCTAGTCAAAACACTACCCTGACTCAGAGCATTTCCACATTTCCATCGCATAAATGCTCCCACCATTGCCTATTTTAAGCTACCAACATTTTTCCTGCTCATGTTTCCTAAACTAGTTGGCTTTGACTGGCCACTTACTGCACATCACTGGTCTACCTGTACTACAGGCACTTTATACTTCCGGACAAGTGGAATTTCTTGCACCCTGATGATGACTCTAAGGAAATGATATTGAAGCTTAGAGACCAAGTGCCCAAACTGCTCATGTCATTGCCTGGTGACACTACTTTCTGAGCATTTGAGTCTTTGATTTTGGTACGTCTTGCTAAGCAGCTCAGACTCCTAGTGATCCTCCTGTCTCGGTTTCTCCAGTGCTGGGATTACAGATGTATGGCACTACATCTGGTTTTAGTGGCTGGCCTGGTACAGGGGAATGGGGACACGGATGGACACATGGACACACACACACACACTCAGACAACCACAGAGCATGTGGTACTGTGATCAAACCCGGATCCTTGCGCTTGTCAGGTAGGTGCTTAGATCACTGAGTCATCTCCTTAGCCCTCTTTCTGGGCATTTGGATAGCCTTATTTGAGACATTATTTGAGACTTGGCTGCTGATGTGATGTTGGGGGACATGGCTCTTGTACCAATAGAGAAGGCTCTGTATGCTCACTGTGGTACAAATGCACTGAGTCATCACGCTCAAAGGAATAGTTAGATCCCTTCCTGAGTGACAGGGATTTTATCCATTAGGGCTGACAATGGGGGCTTCCACGTTTGTGTTCCTTATCTCTGGAAAAGACACTGTTTGGAGGAATGGGACCAATGTACAAAGAGAATCAGAGGTAAAGTCTTGAAAGCAGCAGGAGTCTGTTCCTTCGAATCCTATTTTAGTCCTAAGGCAGGGGTGTTGAACCCATGGCATGTCTTTGTTATCACTGAAAGCTGTAAAAGCTTTGCTATCACTGGCCTAGATCTTGCCTAGGATCTTCTATCACTTCCTCCTTCAACCTAAGCTGCCTCGTTCATCCTTCCTTCATGATGAATGGCTTTCACAGTGTTTACAAATGGGTACTTTGTGGGCCACAGTCAGCCCACACATTTTGTTTGCTCCACACTAGATGGTGCCAAAAAAGAACACCAGAGAAATCCGATTCTCAGCTAAAATAGCGAATAGTTTTCCTTCTTCTTCTTTTTTTTTTTTTTGATAAACACGTTCTACACAATATTTGGGTCACACATACACTAAAAATACTTCAATAATTTGAAATTTGGTTTTTAACTGAGTAGTCTATATTTTCCTATGCTAAACCTAGCAACTTCATAATCCTGCTGTTTTGGAAAATAAGGCAATATATAAAAACTGAACGACTTCTCAAGTAAATTCTGATTTTGGTTCACTAGTAAACCCTCACAGGACTGGTATCAGTTAAGAGTTTGGCTGCTTCTTCAGAGAGCTCACACACTCCCCTGGCTGCAGGACCCATCCCTCTTTCACAGGTGAACTGCCTGATTCTACAACCCTGGGAGAACATGGCTGTCATCTGTGCTCTCTTCTGAGATACCTTTCCTGAGGCCCCAGGAGAGAGGACACATCCATGCCCATGTTTTCAAGACATTCTGCAGTTGTTCAATGCCTAGGAGACCCACTGGGAAGATAACTGAAACTCTCCATTATACAATGGACCGCACAATGACTTTGCCAGAATCTTTCCTGCAGCTCCCCACATTCTGAACAGCACCAGGAGCTCTTGCGACTTTCTCGGTCTTTGCCTTTATTATTGTGTTTCCTTTGCCTGAAGAACACTTCCATACCTCTTCACCTGCCAACTCTCCTGTGTGGACCTCCTCTTGGGTACTCTTCTGTACTTAGTACTATGCGGACAGTACAGCAGCAAAAGGCAGAAACCCAAAGCCAGACATCCTTGCTGGGGAACCCTTCTGTGTCTTGTGGTTCTCATCTCTACATACTGACTGTGGGGATAATATCCACCTCCAGGGTAAGGGTTAAATCAAGTCATCTAAGCAGAATGCTTATGCAGCTGTGTCATAACCATTTATTAGAATGTTTATGACTCACCCAATTCTACCCAAATCTATTGAGCCCAGCATGAAGCACTAGGCTAGGCACACAGAAAAGAGTAAACCACTGCTAGCCTCCAGAGGAAGATTCTAACAAAGTAGAAATGTTAAAGCCACATGGGACATGCTATAAGTTAGGTTTTATGGCAAATGAAGGCAGGACTGAGGCAAAGGGGTAAATTTTGGGCATAAGAGGGACTGGAGATAGGATCCCAAGAGAAACAGTATTTAAGGTGAGACTTGACAGTCTCTATGAGGCAAGGCAGAGCCCCTCTCTGTACAGGCAGCAGCGTGAACCAAGAGATACTACTCTCCCCAGGGACTGAACTTTCTGCCAACTTTCCCCTCTTACACCACCAAACTGCCTCTACCTACACAGTGAACCCTGCTGTGTTTATCTCTTCATTCCCTGCTCTATCTTGGTGCTCAGCACACTTTTCTTGAAAAAAAAATTGCTGCACCAAACACAATCTGAAACTCTCTGGATTGATGTTTTCAATCTCTCAACATCACTTTTATTCAAAGCTGGTAGTTAAGAGTACCTTGTCTTTGAGCATTGTATAGTCTGAAATTTTATGCTCACTCATGCACAGAATTGGCTCTTATTATGACAGTACTTTAACAATATTCCCTGCATATAAAAGCAGGTACACAGAAAGTGCACCACGAAGTGAATCTGGTAGGGGAGACGAAAGGCACAGGAAGAGGAAAGGAAACTATGAGCCAAAAACCTACAAGAAGGAGTGGCAAAAGTTCAGGTAATAAAAGTGCTCTTAACAAGAATCAGGAAACCAAGCCTGTACAATTGGAAGGCAGAGAAGTACAGCAGCAAAAATACACTTTATGTTTAGGCATCTGTGCACAGAAAACAAGAAAGTAACTAGGTAGCTACTTACAATGAGTGGCCCTTCCTGCTGTCTGCCCCAGACCTGGATTCTGCCATGAACGGTGAGGGTTTCAGATCGACTGGGTGGAAACCATGAAAGTAGAACACTGGGTTTTGTCAGGTATTCTTTCACTGCTCTAATTATTACACAGCCGCTACCCACTTAATCCTTGCAACACTCGAGGTAAACTTAATTATTAGCCCTATTTTACAGAATCTGAGAAAGAACAAAGGTAAAGTTACTTGTGCTGGCGAGCTAGGTGGTCTGGCTGAGTGCGGCACTCACAATCAACTTTCTTTTTTGATGCTTATATTTTTCACTATAATGTCCTGTTAATTTTTCACAATTAGTTTCTTGTGAAACCAAAGAAAGTGTGGCAAGAGGCCATTTTCTGGGAGTACAGGTCTAGCCTCGGACTCCAGCTCTACTACCCCAGGATTTAGTGAGGCTTAGACGGCTGTTAGGATTAGAATGTATTAAGGAGCACCTAGTAGCCACGCAATAAATGTTGATTTTGTTCTCATTTGCAAGGCAAAATTTGGGCTGAAATCTTAACATTGGGCATTCTCGGCTAAACATAGTCTCTCTGCAATGTTTTAAACTTGGTGCGTGCTTAAAATTCGACAAGCAGTGGCTTGCACATACCAAGGGGCAAACGCACGAAAAATACAAGACCCGGACCAGGTGGCCGCATCCCCAACTGCTGCCTACAAGACCGTGAAAGAGGTCCTAGGGCTGGCACCTGGGACACGGGCAGCTCTCCGAGCCCACCCTTCCTCTGCCCTCTCCGGTCTCTCCTCCTGCCCTTTTCTCCCCGCCCCCTCGGGCCCTTGATCGTGCCGCGCGGGCCGGGGGCTCCCGCGCCGCGCGGCAAAGCAGCGAGGTAGCGCACTTCCGCCCGCTCCACGAGGGCGGAGCTCTGCGCACGCGCGGGGCCCCGAGGCGGCTTTCCTCGGTGACCGCCGCGGAGCTGGCGCTCTGCGCCACTCACCGGGGCGCTTTCGGGCAGATTGTAACGACACAGAGTGTGGTCCAGGTCGAAGCCAACCACGTCGCAGGCGGCCAGGGAGAAGTGCTGAGCCATGGCCGCGCGGGGGCACAGGCTAGTGCCTCCGGCCGGGGAGGGAAGAGAAGGAGCGGGAGGGCCTCTGCGGGGCGAGGCCCAGCCGGACGCGCAGGGTGGGGAGGGCTCCGGAGCTCCGCCCCCGCGCCGGCTCCGCCCACAACGCGCAGCGTCCGCCCCGCCCTCTCCGTCGCCCGCGCGCTGGCCCGCGAGAGAGCGGGTCTCGCGCAGGTGTCAGAGCGGGTTCGGTGGAACCCAGCCCCGCTCCCTGCGCCGAGGCTCGGCAAAACCCGGGAGGTCCCGGTGTGTAACCGGTCCCTGTGTGCTTGAGAACGGGTGATGATACAAACGGGGCTAATGCGTTCGTTCCTCACGCTGCCCAGTTTGGTAGACCTTTTTGCCTGCGTTGTTTCTGAGGTCATGCAGGACCAAAGCTTTATTTCTAGTCCGTGGTTTCATAATTCATACCATGAGACTCCCACGTTTCACCGTTTCTTCCCCTGAAATGCGTTAGCGAACAACTAGACACCGCCAAGGATCGCTCTGCAAAAAAGACACTGGTAAAAAGAACTGATCTGGGTTGTTGTTTCATAAACCTATTCCCTGTCGTAAAGAATTTTCCTGTGAAAAGGCATCAAAACCTTCATTAGTCTACAGAGCATAGTACAAAAGGAAACTTACTGCCCAAGATTTTAAAAAACATTTTCTTAGTCCGTATTTGCGGTAGTGTTTCTACTCCTCGTGTGGTGCTGGGGCCTTAAGCAACACACCGATTTCTTGATCACTTTCTCTCTGTCCCTTCTCCCTTCTTCTCTGGTCACCTTCCTCTTTGAGAAAGATTAGTCTTTCTACTTCTTTTTTTCTCTGTTTATAACTTGGATTTCTCATATTAGAGAAACCAGAGGTTTAAGGGTGAAAGCAGGAAATAACTTGATGGTATGCCGAGTCCTGTTGGGACTGTATGGAGCCAGTATGCTCTTATGTGCAGAGGAGAGTTCATCCGTTACATGCAGTGGATACCAAAAGCACTTTATTCCCTCCTCCAGCCCCTGGATGTGAATAGCTAGTTTGTTACGATTTTATTCTATAGCTCCTTGTTTAAAAAAAAAAAAAAAAAAAAACAAGTTATTGTTTTTATACTGCTTTAGTTTTAAATGTAAAGAAATACTTTGTCCAATGGTAAGCAAAAAATCAGTATTTGTAACATAAAAATGTAATTGATTGGGAATTACATTTAAACCCTCACAAATAGTAACTAAGAGACCAAGGGATTAATTTAGCACCATAGTGCAATCAGATGTGACACAGTACTTAATGATATGAGAATAAATTGATAACTTGTTCTGCCATATCCTTAAAAGCCCCAAACAAATTTCTCTGGAATAGGAATAGGAAAGAATCTTCAAGAAGATTGAGCTGTTTACTGATCAGAGACCAGCCACCACTTCCTTGCTATTTGTTGGGAGAGCTGTGACCTTGGGTTCCATTTTGCCCTCTGTCATGGAGTCCTTACCAAAATCGGATTCCCAGATGGACCACACAGTGCAGGCAGGCCACTGTTTCCTTGAAGGATATTTGTAAAAATGAGCACTTTGAGATTCCCTTAGCAAGAATGGCCAGGAGGAAAAGTGTGACTATAAAAGGTTTGTCTTTTGATTGCTTAGCAAAAACTTCCTTCTGCACCCTCCTGGTGTGTGGAACTGGGGGCTGGAAATTTTTTTCTGCGAGTTGGAAAAGATTCCTTAGTATGTAAGCTGTAAACGATGTGCAATGGAGTGTTGCAAGTGTTCAACAGTCTTTTTTTTTTTGAACAGGGTCTCATTAGGCAGCTCAGACTTGTAGTGATCCTCCTGTTTTTGGCCTCCCCAGCACGGCGATTACAGGGATACAGCAACAGGCCTGGGCTGGGTCGAAGGCTCAGAGTGCCCAGGGGCGAGGCCCATGTGGCCTATGGTGCTGGATGGAAGCTGGTCCCTACGCTTGCCTAAGCAGGTGCTTAGTCCCATAAGCTATCTCTGGGCACAATAGTCTTAACTACTTGCTGAATAGCAACTGTTACATTTCTTACATTCTTTACGTCCACTCAGAGTCCTTGTACTGGACTCTACATCATTTACATTTGGAGAATTTTGTAAATTGTTCAATATTATCCTTGGGGAAGATCATACTCATTGTGAGCCCCACATCTCAAACTTCAGCCTGACATCTCTAAGAAGTTTCCCTTCTATCCCCTAAAACCTGAGTTTAAATACTAATATGTACTTTGTTTCAAAAAGGCTTATTTTCAAACAAAAGTGTTTTCCCTGAACATTAATCATTTACCATACTTCTATAAAGTGCCTCATCTTTTCTGTTGTTAATGATAAGTTCCATCTACTCAGGTACAAGTTAATTTCTTTAAGTGCTATGATGAATATATGAGTATTATAGAGTGAATTGTGTCTGTACCAAATATATTTTGAAGACCTATTTCAATGTTTTGAAATAGGTGCTTTAGGGAGATAAACAGGTTAAATAAGATTGTAAGGATGGAGCTCTTTTTGGATACAATTAGTGCTTTGTAAGAAGAGATACCAGAGAATATATGCACCAAAGAAAGACTGTGAGAGGGCACTGGGAGACCAGGAGAGAGACTCATTTATCAGCAAGTGTTCAAATCTTTTAAACTGGACAAAATTTTTGTTGTTCTTTGAAACCACTCAATCTGTGGTATTGTATTAGCGTGATTAGACTAAGACAGCCAATAATGAGATCTGACTCTAATCTATATTGTTGTGTTAAGTGTAGCAATAGTATTTGTCACTTGAGAGATGCTCAAATGATATGAAATTTGACTCATATACTTTTTATTTATTTTTCCAAATTTAGGTACTTTTAGTTATATGAAATATTAATACCATGCTGTAAAGCTTAGTATTTTAAAAGTATTCCATTGACTGATTCTTTTTTTTTAAAGTATTTGGTACAGGGTCTCACTACGCAGCTCTGATTCATAGTGATCCTTCTGTTTTCAGCTTCCCAGCACTGGGATTACAGACATGTACCACCACACCCGGATTCCATGGCCAGCTCAGCGTGCCTGAGGGTGGGCCTGGCCCAATGTATGGTTCCAGGGATTAAACCCAGGTCTCTGCTCTTGCCTAAGCAGGTGCTTAGTCCGCTGAACTATCTCACTGGCCCACTGAGTTTTATAACTATAGAGTTATACAATAACTTAGACTCATTCAGAAATAAGTTATAATACTGTTTTCCAGATTTGAGTTTATTACAACAGATGTACTCTTTAATGAAGGCATTACTATAACATAGCAATTTTTATCTTAGATATGATTTATTTGTTATATAATATAGTTTAAATAACTGTGTGATCAGTTACCTTAATTTTTAAGCTCCAAAATAAGTCACTTAATAGATTTTGTGGATTCAAGTACTGCATTTTAACATGTATTGCAAACATTTGTCAATTTTTTTTTTTTTTTTTTATTGACAGGATCTTTCTATGTACTTCAGGCTGGCTTCAAACTAGCAGAAATTCTCCCAACCAGTATCCTAAGTGCTAGGATTACAGGTGCGTACCACCGTGCCGAGCAGACTATTATTTTGGAAAAAGTTTAGAGTGCTTTTTAAATTTCTTCCTAAACGTTGGAATGTTCAATTTTTTACATAACCTGTGATAGTGTATATATTCTCTTGACCATATAATTTGTTTAAAGAATAACCTTAAAATTTGTTTAGTAATTTGAAAATATACAAATGCCTAAATCTCTGTAATACTTAAAATATCAACTGGTCCAATAAATGGAAATAAAAGCTAACTTGTCTACAAGTAGGCACAGGGGCTGCGGGGTTCAATCCCTGGGTTGGCTCTGCCCACCTGAGCCCCGCCCCAGGGACGCACTGAAACCACGATTGAGACTGAGCATGCTAGCCTGTAATCCCAGCTCTTGGGAGACTGTAAACAGGAGGATCACTACGTGTCTTATCTAGTGGTGAGACCCTGAACACCCTGTAGACCCTTCCCTAAAATTAAAAACCAAAACAGAAACAAAAAGTGACTTGTAATACTGTGTGAGGCCTTTAGGTGGCAATGGTTCTACATTAGTAAAATTTTCATAAGGCTTCTTTTGTAATCTTCTTTTATAATCTTTCTCAGCAATAACAACAAAACCTACTTCATTTTCTTGTCCCTGCTCTTAGAACAAGAAAAGAAACCTACTTACAAGTTTCACTATGTTTTTGGGTCTTTTTATGGAGGGGAGGATGGGATGAGATGAAATCCTTTGGTAGGAAACTTACAATGATTGTATTTGAATCAAGAAGCAGATATTTAAAATACGAAATGAGTTTTCCTGGAGAAAGAACTGAAACATTAAGTGACAGAATTGTGCTTCAAACAGATCTCAAATGATATGAGCAATGGATAGGCAAGATGCCAAGTTTTTCTTGTGGGTTTAAATAGTCAAATTTAACACGATGCTGGAAAAGTTTGATTGGCTAGCAGCTAACTGGAAAAAAAATGTGGATATCCTGATGGTAAACTAGTTCCAGTTTCAAACTCAATGTTTCTTTGATTGATGGTCACTTCATAATACTTCCCTTGTATTTGGTTGCCCTCTGTAAGCAGGGGACTTAAAGTTGCAGAAGAGTTGACGCATGTTGTCAGTGCTTCTGGGACAACGTTTTGATTCTTACTGGGATCTGCACACATGATTTTTCCAGAAGAAGAGCATCCGTGACAATTTTTTCTTGCCTTTCACCACACTAAGCATATTGGCCATCATCTTTGCAGTGGAACAGAATGTATTTAAAAAGCTCATCACCATTTACTGTAATCCCTCTTCATGAAACTAATACTGCCTAAGAAAACACAGAATACCCACTTATATTTGAATGTCCCAAATATTCCATGAGACATACTAACACTAAAAGAATTATTTGTAGTTTTTAAAGAATACAACATGATAAAAAAAATAGAAATGATACACAAAGTACTATGAATATGACAGTGGTTATTGTATTGCATAACATTATCTTCAAATTAGTTGTTTAGGTTACCAGATATAAACCTGAAAAATTGGAAAAAGTTATAAGAAATTAAAAAGAGAGGGCCGGGGAGATAGCTCAGTAGAATAAGCGCTTGCCTGGCAAGTGCAGGGTCCTGAGTTCAATCCCCAGTACTGAAAAAAAGGGGGGGGGGTAGCTCAGTGGATTAAAGCACCTGCTTAATCAGACATGGGTTGGAGGTTTGATCCCTGGCCTGCAGTGCCAGCCCCACGCCGGGAGTGCACTGAGATGGGTATTGAGACTGGGTGTGGTGGTGCACACCTGTAATCCCAGTACTTGGGAGGCTGAAACCAGGAGAATCATTACAAGTCTAATCTGTGCAGTGAGACTCTGTAGACCCTGTAGACGCAGCACTAAATACAAAAAAAAAAAAGAAGAAAAAATGTTTAAAAAATTTAAGCATCAACTGCTGCTTTCAACAGACCAACAGAAATTGGCAGTATAATTGTCCAAACTGTCCTCCATATATACATAGATATATATCTTCTTCCTGTCTTTCTTTTGCCCTTTTCCTCATCCCTCTACTTCCTGCCCATTTAACAGATTTTTTTCCCTTCCTCAGTGTCTGTTGTACCTTTAAGGTTGTGTTTATTCTTTCTGGTTCTGACATTAGTGAGACAGTATGATGTTTGTACATGCAGATCTGATTTAGTTCACTTACAATACAGTCTATAGTTGTATTCATTTAACTATAAAAGCCTTGTATTCATTCATTCACTCATTCATTTATGTATTCATTTATTTATTTATTTGATACAGAGTCTCACTACACAGTTCAGACTCCTAGGTGATCTTCTTGTCTCAGCCTCCTCAGCACTGGAATTACAGGTATGGACCACTATGATTGGTTTTGGGGCTGGCATAATGTGCCCTGGGTTCTGGGCCTGGCCTGGTATGCAATACCGGGGATCAAACCTGGTCCTTGCACTTGACAGGCAGGAGCTTAGACTGATGAACTATCTCTCCAGACTGAATTTATCTTTTTTATGGCTAATACTCATTTGTGTAAAAATACCATATCATTTTTGTCCATTTCTCAGTTGATAGATATTTGGGTTGTTTCCAATATTTAGCTATGACAAATTATACTGCTATAAACATGGGTGGATATACATTGCTGTGGTATGATATTTTTAGTTCTTTTAGAAAAATACCTCGAAAAAGAATAGCTGGCTAAGCAATGGCCATGACTCATCCACATGGCTGACGTTGACAAAGGATCTGCAAACTGCAGTACAGGGTTACAGGATAAATCCTGAGGGTACTTGACTGACCTCATCAGATACAAAAGTTACATTTTTTGTTATATAGGTCTTGCTTTATCTTGGTCTTAACCATCCAGCAGCAAAGTATAAAAACAAGGTATATAAAGTAAAGCTATGTTAATATTCTGAGCTGTGAATGGCTCAAGTCAACAACTTCTGCTGATAACCCACTACTATTGTGGACTGCTGGACTGTGTTGGATTGTTTTCCTCAATTCACGAACCTATAGTATTTAGATGCCAATGGAATACCCATCTCTGACAGGACTAAACAAAAAAAGGGGATACAAAGGAAGGACCATTGTGTATCTGTATATACAGAATAGTTAGGATACATGTACAGTTACTTTTGCTTAATTCAATGAGAAGAAAGATTTGTACTAATAGTGTTTAGACAAGATATCCTGTCTGCATCTTGTACTATGGATAACCACTAAGAAGATAACAATGTACAATATATTAATTATTGAAACTGTCCTATTAATCAGTTTGAAACTGTCATTGCTATTTGTTTCTCAATAAAATAAAATAAAAGAATAGCTGGTTTGAATGGGACCTCCAATCCTAGATTTTTGAGAAATCTACACACTGATTTCCAGAGTTTGTACCAGTTTACATCCCACCAACAGTGGAAAAGGATTCCTTTTTCCGCCCAGCCTCTTTAGCATTTGTTATTGGTTGACTTCCTGATGATAGCCATGCTTTCTGACTTAAGCTGGAAACTTGG